>NC_045974.1:44914702-44978512 GCF_010909765.2 Amblyraja radiata | reverse complement strand
CTGCTTAGGTTCCCAGTGCTGAACACTCCCCTGGTCCCAGCTTTGACTGCACACCTAGTACTATTCCAGACCTTGACCCTGGATGCACACTTCAAAGGTTCAAAGGTTATTTTATTGGTCACATACAGCTAGGTGTAGTGAAATGCTTCTTGCCAATGCAGCACATAAAGAAAGAATACAGACATAACAATCATAAAGAAATGTAAACATAAAAACATCCCCCACAATGGTTCCCATTATGAGGGAAGGCACAATGTCCAGTCCCCATCCCCATGTTCACCCATAGTCGGGCCTATTGAGGCCTCCACAGTTGCCACCACGGATGCCCAATGTTCCAGGCTGTTTTTGCCGGGTGATGGTGCTCCGGCGTCGGGAGAATCCTCACAGCGGCATGGGACACTGGGAACGGCCGCTTCCGTACTGGAGGCCACGGCTTCCGAAGCCAACAAGGCCGCGCCGGATGGAGCTCCACCACTGGCGATCTCGCTGAGAGATCCCAGGCTCCCGATGAAAAGTCAGCGCCGTCGCCCGCAGCTGGCCGCTCCTCAGACCCGCAGCTCCGCGATGTTTTTATCGGCGGTCTCAGCTCACTGGAGTTAGAAACATAAATTTAAATTTCTTTATTTATATAGCACATTTTTAGTCAACTTGCATTGACCCCAAAGTGCTTCACATAATTACATTCACACACACAGGCAAAGGTGGGTGAAGTGTCTTGCCCAAGGACACAATGACAGTATGCACTCCAAGCGGGATTCGAACCATCTACCTTCCGGTTGCCAGCCGAACACTTAGCCCATTGTGCCATCTGTCGTAGACATAGAAACATAGAAATTAGGTGCAGGAGTAGGCCATTCGGCCCTTCGAGCCTGCACCGCCATTCAATATGATCATGGCTGATCATCCAACTCAGTATCCCGTACCTGCCTTCTCTCCATACCCTCTGATCCCCTTAGCCACAAGGGCCACATCTAACTCCCTCTTAAATATAGCCAATGAACTGGCCTTGACTACCCTCTGTGGCAGAGAGTTCCAGAGATTCACCACTCTCTGTGTGAAAAAGGTTCTTCTCATCTCGGTTTTAAAGGATTTCCCCCTTATCCTTAAGCTGTGACCCCTTGTCCTGGACTTCCCCAACATCTGGAGCAATCTTCCTGCATCTAGCCTGTCCAACCCCTTAAGAATTTTGTAAGTTTCTATAAGACCCCCTCTCAATCTCCTAAATTCTAGAGAGTATAAACCAAGTCTATCCAGTCTTTCTTCATAAGACAGTCCTGACATCCCAGGAATCAGTCTGGTGAACCTTCTCTGCACTCCCTCTATGGCAATAATGTCGTTCCTCAGATTTGGAGACCAAAACTGTACGCAATACTCCAGGTGTGGTCTCACCAAGACCCTGTACAACTGCAGTAGAACCTCCCTGCTCCTATACTCAAATCCTTTTGCTATGAAAGCTAACACACCATTCGCTTTCTTCACTGCCTGCTGCACCTGCATGCCCACTTTCAATGACTGGTGTACCATGACACCCAGGTCTCGCTGCATCTCCCCTTTTCCTAGTCGGCCACCATTTAGATAATAATCTGCTTTCCTGTTTTTGCCACCAAAATGGATAACCTCACATTTATCCACATTATACTGCATCTGCCAAACATTTGCCCACTCACCCAGCCTATCCAAGTCACCTTGCAGTCTCCTAGCATCCTCCTCACAGCTAACACTGCCCCCCAGCTTAGTGTCATCCGCAACCTTGGAGATATTGCCTTCAATTCCCTCATCACTAGTCACTGCCTGCCATTGTGAAAAGGACCCGTTTACTCCTACTCTTTGCTTCCTGTTTGCCACCCAGTTCTCTATCCACATCAATACTGAACCCCCAATGCCGTGTGCTTTAAGTTTGTATACTAATCTCTTATGTGGGACCTTGTCGAAAGCCTTCTGGAAGTCTAGATACACCACATCCACTGGTTCTCCCCTATCCACGCTACTAGTTACATCCTCGAAAAATTCTATAAGATTTGTCAGACTTGATTTACCTTTTGTAAATCCATGCTGACTTTGTCCAATGATTTCACCACTTTCCAAATGTGCTGCTATCCCATCTTTAATAACTGACTCTAGCAGTTTCCCCACTACCGATGTTAGACTAACTGGTCTGTAATTCCCCATTTTCTCTCTCCCTCCCTTCTTAAAAAGTGGGGTTACGTTTGCTACCCGCCAATCCTCAGGAACTACTCCAGAATCTAAAGAGTTTTGAAAGATTATTACTAATGCTTCCAGCGCAGTGACCCGGGTAGGGCATCGCCCGCTCCGCGATAGCGCTCCAGCGCTGTGCCGCTGCCGAAGCCGAGGTTCTGGGCGGTCCCCGACAGGAAACGCCGCTCCAGGCCCGCTGGTAGGCCGTGAGGACGGGTCGACGGTGCAGCCCGGAGAAAAGCTGCCTCTCCGACCAGGTAGGGACCCTAGAAAAGCAGTCCCCCCCCCCCCACCCCCCACATAGAAAAGGCTAGAACTCCAGAACAATAAACTGAACTAACTAAAAATTTAAAAAAGAGAGAAAAAACGGACAGCTGCAGGCTGGGCAGCCATACCATACAGGACAGCGCCCACTTGGCCTTGCTCCTAGCCCCTCTGCACTGACAATATATCTGGCCCACACATAAAGCCCTATATCTGACCCCCTGGACTTAACCTTTTACGTTGAAGTCCACCGGTGCTTATCTAATGTGGTAATCTTTTATGGGGCACTACACAGGCCAAATTTTGTATAACAACATTTGCTACATCCATTGGCTTCCTTATTATCTAACATGCTAGTTACTTTGTCAAAGAAGTCATCAATTGGTTGAACACAATTTCTCATCCATAAAATTATACTCACTGTATAAGCTGTGTTAACATTTCCTTCATTTTCCTAACAAACTGTCCTGAGGTCATTTTCACCCCCAATATTTTCAATGTTTTGCAGTCTTACTCTCAGCTGGGACTTTTCCGAAATACAGACCAATAACTATATATTTAAGCAATCATATTCTATTTAATGTGATCTTGAGATAACCGAATAGTTTCTGTGGTTTTCATAACACAACAATGATAAAAAAGATCTTTGTTTTGATTGCACCTACCAACATGCAACATTATTATATTACAGCTAGTAGGTACCAAGGGCACATTTTTGTCCCAATGCTCCCCATTCCCAATTACATTTACATTGAAGTGATTGAAATCCAAGTGAAGTTTAAATGGCATCAGAAATATATAACCTTTGGAATAGATGATATTCATTAGGTGGTTGGTTGGAGTCAGTATCAGTACAATTACTATATTAACCTCCTCACACATTCCCCTGCAAGTATCTCTGTCACTCCTTTAAAATATGCCCCTTCTTTGAACATTGCATCTGAATCAGTTTCCATCTGATTACACTCCTTGAGGATGTTCATCTACGTGTTTAATTCATAAAACAACAAAATTGGGGACATTTCTATTCAACATATCAAAGGAATTTTGGGGGGAAGGGGGATTTAGAAATAGTCAGTGAGGTAAACAAACATATTAGTTGAGTGGTAAATGACAATAGTGTTACCTTCCCAATATTTAACTGAAGGAAATAATGGGTTATCGGGGCTGTATGTTGTGACAGACAGCCTGGCAGACTGGGAAGGCAGTCCATCTAGGAAAGGGAAAACTCTGATTTAAAACCACCACTGCCTTGTGGCCATATCCAGTCATGGAAAAGGCTCCAGGAGTAAACCTCAAGGAAATCCGGAGTCGGAGCCCCTAAGGCAGTTTGTCGTTGTCTACAACCTCGCTCTGGCAGCTCCTGCAACGGTGTTGGTGCCAAACTGTAACGGCCCTGCTGTTCCTTTGGATCGATCAGCGACGAGGAGAGGGGGGACGTGCTGCATGGGCAACAGCCTATCCTCCATATGACATCGCCCAGGCTTGCATCCGACAGGATGCATCACCCATGGTCAGTCATGACTGAAGGGGGCCTACCACTAGAAATCAATAACATTAACCAACTCCGAAACACGAAGCGCTGAGCATTGGGATCCAGACATCACGGACAACTGCCCTCAGTTCCCCGCTCACATCTGGCAGTGTTCTCCGTCTGAACCAGGGGCCGTGGAGCGTTTTTGAAAGTGGGAGGGCTGAGCGATCACTGATCACTGGCCTTGGGGCTACCTGGCGATGGAGTGGAGCAACCGAGTGGTGGTAGGGTGTGGTAGGGGGGGTGTTCCCCCTCCCATGGTAGGAACTTTTTGAATTTTGATGTATTAAAATCATGTTTTAGTGCATTGTAGAAGTATGATTTCAATGTTTTTTGTTTGAAGTATTTTTAAGAGGTAACTTTTTGAGGGGTAGCTTTTTCCGCACCAAGGGTGGTGGGTGTATGGAACAAGCTGCCAGAGGAGGTAGTTGAGGCAGGGACTATCCCAACATTTAAGAAACAGTTAGACAGATACATGGATAGGACAGGTTTGGAGGGATACGGACCAAAAGCAGGTAGTGTAGCTTGGACATGTTGGTGGGTGTGGGCAAGTTGGGCCGAAGGGCCTGTTTTCACAATGCATCATTCTATGACTACATTATACCTCCACCATACATGAATGCTTCAAAATCAAGTGGTTGAGTTTTTTTTGCCATATACTCAACCATAGGAACATAGAAAATAGGTGCAGGAACAGGCCATTCGGCCCATCACGCCAGCACTGCGATTCAATATGATCATAGCTGTTCATCTAAAATCAGTACCTCTCTCCTGTGTTTTTCACCATATCCCTTGATTTAATTAGCCTCAAGAGCTAAATGTAACTCTAGAAAACATCCAGTGAATTGGCCTCCACTGCCTTCTATGGCAGAGAATCCCACAGATTCACAACTCTCTGCGTGAAGAAGGTTTGTCCTCATCTGTCCTAACTGGCCTACCCTTTATTCTTAAATTGTGACCCCTGGTTCAGAACTCCCCCAACACCGGGAACATTAATCCTGCAGTTACAGTAAGTGAAAATCTAGCAGGCAAGCAGGATGCTTTCTCCAACCACCCCCATTTGAAGGCCATTATCTTCCACCGCTTCTACCCAGTGTTTGGTACTTAGTTCCAGCAGCCTCTGGTTGGCCTCCAGGATGCACCGAGCCGCAGCCTGATCCATGCTGGTCACCAGGGCGAATTTGACACAGAGACTCTCACAGCAGCGGCGCAACGCTTCCGACGCCTCTGACGGCACTGAGGCTGCTCCATGGCCGGAGCTGCAGTGAGCGTCTCACCAGCCCTGCAAACACTCGCCAGCCCGGCAAACACTCGCCAGCCCCGCCTCTGTTTCTGCTTCTATCCCTCCCTCAGCCCCGGCTCTCCAACACCCGCGGCCCATGCAGTTGATATTAGTTTTGAAATTTTCGCTGATCACAGTATTTCTGATGACAGAGCGTGATAAATTTGTGATCAGCGTGAGAATTTGGCGAAATGCGTGAGTCTCACGCTCAACGCGTTGGAGTTGGCAGCCCTGCCTCTGTGTGTGTCTCTCTCTCTTTCTCTCTCTCTCTGTCTCTGCAGGAACTTGTGCTGGGGAGAGAGGAGGAAGAACTCAGGGGAGAAAGAGAGAGAGAGAGGGTGAGAGAGTGGAACTTCCTGCGACTGGGTGGAGCTGAGATAGGGGAGGGGGAGGAGAGTAGGGGATTGAGGGAGAGAGGGGGGAGGAGGGGGATGAGGGGAGGGAGGTGGAGAGAGTTGAGGGAGAGGAAGTGGAGGTGATGAGGGAGTGAGTGAGGAGGGGATTGAGGGGGAGAGAGAACTGAGGGGAGGGAGGGCAGGTGGTGAGTGAGTGTGAGGGGAGGGAGATTGAGGGAGAGGGAGATGGAGTGGAGTAAGGACAGGATTGTGGAGGGAGGAGGGGAATGAGGGAGGAAGAGGGTTAAGGTGGAGGTGAGGAGGGAGTGAATGAGGAGGGGGTTGATGGGGAGGCAGAGGGAGGGAGGGAGAAGATTGATGGGGAAATGAGGGGATAGTGGAGGGATGAAGAGGGGATTGAGGGGAAGGGGCTGAGGAGAGAGAGAGGGAGTGGAGATGTGACAGGGATAGTGGAGGTAGGGAGAGAGAGTGAATGAGGTAGAGTGTTGAGGGGAGGGGAAACTCACCACCATTGTACAATTGTCTTTGGTGGGGAGGGGAGTGGAGAGAAGATGGCTGGAGAGGAGAGGGAGGAGGAGTGGAGAGAGGAGTAGAGGAGAGCGGTGGAGAGGAGAGCGGAGGGGAGGAGAGGGGAGGAAAACATTGAAAACAAAAAAACATGGAAAATAGGTACAGGAGTAAGCCATTCGGCCCTTCGAGCTAGCACCGCCATTCATTGTGATCATGGCTGATCATCCACAGTCAGTAAACCGTGCCTGCCTTCTCCCCATACCCCTTGATTCCGCTAGCCCCGAGAGCTCTATCTAACTCTCTTTGAAATTCATCCAGTGATTTGGCCTCCACTGCTTCTGTGACAGATAATTCCACAAATTCTCAACACTCTGGGTGAAAACTTTTTTTCTCACCTCAGTTTTAAATGGCCTCCCCTTTATTCTTTGATTGTGGCCCCTGGTTCTGGATTCCCCCAACATTGGGAACATTTATCCTGCATCTAGCTTGCTCAGTCCTTTTATAATGTAATACTTTTCTATAAGATATCCTCTCATCCTTCTAAATTCCAGTGAATACAAGCCTAGCCTTTTCAATCTTTCCTCATATGACAGTCCCGCCATCCCAGGGATCAATCTCGTGAACCTATGCTGCACTGCCTCAATCACAAGGATGTCCTTCCTCAAAATAGGAGACTAAAACTGCACACAATATTCCAGATGTGGTCTCACCAGGGCCCTGTACAACTGCAGAACCTCTTTACTCCTCGACTCAAATCCTCTCGTTATGAACGCCAACATGCCATTAGTATTCTTCACTGCTTGCTGTACCTGCATGCTTATTTTCAGTGACTGGTGTACAAGGACAGCCAGGTCTTGTTGCACTTCCCTTTTTCCTAATCTGACACCATTGAGATAATAATCTGCCTCCTTGTTCTTGCTGCCAATGTGGATAACCTCACATATATCTATATTATACTGCATCAGCCACGCATCTGCTCACTCACTCAACCTCTCCAAGCCACCCTGCAACCTCCTAACATCCTCTTCGCAGTTCACACTGCCACCCAGCTTTGTGTCATTTGCAAACTTGCTAGTGTTAGTTTTAATCCCATCACCTAAATCATTAGTATATATTGTAAACAGTTGTGGTCCCAGCACCGAGCCTTGCGGCACTCCACTCGCCACTGCCTGCCATTCTGACAGGGACCCGTTCACTCCTACTCTTTGTTTCCTGCCTGCCCACCAATTCTCTATCCATGTCAATACCCTACACCCAATACCATGTGCACTAATTATGCCCACTAACCTCCTGTGTGGGACCTGATCAAGGTATTTCTGAAAATCTCGATACACTACATCCACAGGCTCTCCCTTGTCCATTTTACTAGTTACACCCTCAAAAAATTCCAGAAGATTAGTCAAGTAGGATTTCCCCTTCATAAATCCATGCTGACGGACCAGTCCATTTACTGCTATCCAAATGCGCCATTATTGCTTCTTTAATAATTGACTCAGCATTTTCCCCACCACCAAAGCCAGGCTAATTGATCTGTAATTCCCCGTTTTCTCTCTCGCTCCTTTCTTGAAAAATGGGATAAAATTAGCTTCCCTCCAATCCACAGGATCTGATCCTGAATCTATAGAACATTGGAAAATGATCACCAATGCGTCCATGATTTCTCGAACCACCTCCTTGACTACCCTGGGATGTAGACCATCAGACCCTGGGGATTTATCAGCCTTCAGTCCCATCAGTCTACCCAATACTATTTCTCGCCTAATGCAAATTTCTTTCAGTTCCTCTGTCTCCCTAGATCCTCTGTCCATCTGGCAGGTTGGTTCTGTCTTCACCAAGAAAGACACAAACAAAGTACCTGTTCAACTCTTCTGCCATTTCCTTGTTCCCCATAATAATTTCACCTGTTTCTGCCTTCAAGGGGCCCACATTTGTCTTTACTAATCTTTTTCTCTTAACATATCTAACAGAGCTTTCACTATCCTTCTTTATATTCTTGGCCAGCTTACCTTCGTATTTCATCTTTTCACCCCGTGTTGCCCTTTTTGTTACCTTCTGATGTCCTTTGAAAGTTACCCAATCCTCTGGCTTCCCGCTACTCTTTGCTATGTTATACACCTTTTATTTTGGTTTTATTCCATCCCTAACTTCCCTTGTCAGCCACGGTTGCCTCCTACTCCCCTTGGAATCTTTCTTCCTCTGTGAATTGAAATGATCTTGCATCTTCAAGAGAGAGCTATCAAGAAAAAGCTAGATAGGGCTCTTAAAGATAGCGGAGACAGGGGATATGGGGAGAAGGCAGGAACGGGGTACTGATTAGGGATGATCAGCCATGATCACATTTATTGGCGATGCTGGCTCGAAGGGCTAAATGGCCAACTCTGCACCTATTTTCTATTGTCTATTGTCTTCTGGAATTCCTGCCATTGCTGTTCCATCGTCATTCCTGTTAGGATCCTTTTCCAGTCATCCTTGGCCAGCTCCTCTCTCATGCCTTCTCTGTCCCCTTTGTTCAACTGCATCATTGCCACTTCCGATTTAACCTTTTTCCTCTCAAATTGCAGATTACAATTTATCATATTATGGTCACTACCTCCGAGCGGTTCCTTTACCTTGAATTCCCTTAATAAATCTGGTTCATAAGACAACACTAAATCCAGAATTTACTTCTCTCTAGTCGACTCCAATACAAGCTGCTCCAAGAATCCATCTCGGAGGCACTCTACAAACCTCCTTTCTTGGGGTACTGAACCAACCTGATTTTCCCAGTCTACCTGCATATTGAAATCTCCCATGACCACAGTGGTCATGTGGACCTTTGCTACATGCCAATTGTAACTCCTGCTGCAACTTGTACCCTATATCCAGGCTACTGTTTGGGGGCCTGTAGATAACTCCAATTAGTGTCTTCTTACCTTTACAATTCTATCCACGGCGACTCTACATCATCAGTCCCTATGTCACCCCTCACAAGGGACTGAATTTCATCCCTCACCAGCAGAGCTACCCCACCTCTTCTGCCCACCTGCCTGTCCTTTCTATATGGCGTATAACCGTGAATATTCAGTTCCCTCCCGGATCCTCCTGCAGCCTCTGTCTCTGTAATCCCCACAATGTCAGATCTACCAATCTCTAACAGAGCCTAAAGCTCATCCCCTTGACTTCTAATACTTACGTGCATTCATATTTAATACTTTTAATCCATTACTCCCCTCACCTTTCACATCGATTCCTATTTCACTTGGCCATACTCTCCTATCCCTTTGTGAGCTTTCTGCCCCGTTAATTCTAGTATCTTTCTTGACTTATCCTATACTCTCTTTCCCTTTAACTCCATCCTTGTATTTCCAATTTGTTTCCTCCACCCACTATTTTGTTTAAACCCACCCGTGTAGCAGTTGCAAACCTGCCTGCCAGAATGGAGAAGGAGAGGAGAGGAGAGGAGGGGAGAGGAGTGGTGAGAGGATAGGGGAGGAGAGAATATGAGGGGAGTAGATGAGGGAAGGAGGGGAGAGGACATTCTCTCACCTCCACCATATTACAATTATCTTTGGTGCTGGATTTGAGGGGAAGGGAGAGGGATGGGAGGAGAGTGGATGGGCGGAAATGAGAGGAGAGGAGGAGAGGGGAGAATAGGAGAGGAGGGGATAAGATAGAGGAGGAGGGGAGAGGGTAGGGGAGGAAGGTAGAGGAGAGGTGAGGAGATCAGAGGAGCGGAGAGGGGAGGGGAGGGAGATGAGGGGAAGCGAGCAGAGTAGAGGCGAGTGGAGAGAGGGGAAGGGTGGGGGAAGGAGAGGAGAGGAGAGGAGACAACCTCTCACTGTCATATTACAATTATCTTTGGTTCTGGATTTGAGGGGATGGGAGAAGAAAGGAGAAAGGAAGAGGAGCAGCCAGAGGGCTGAGGGAGAGCTGAGGAGGGGAGGAGACAGCAAGGCCTACCGGAAATTGGAGGTCAATGTTTATGCCGCTAGGGTGCTAACTGCCCAAGCGGAATATGAGGTGCTGCTCCTCCAATTTCCGGTGTTGCTCACTCACTCCAGGACAGAAAGGTCGCTTCAAAATGAGAGGGGGGGGGGGGGGGGTTTGAAGTGCTGAGCCACAGGGAGGTCAGGTTGGTTATTGCGGACCGAGCAGAGGTGTTCGGCGAAACGATCGCAAAGCCTACGCTTGGTCTCACCGATGTAGATCAGCTGACATCTAGAGCAGCGGATGCAATAGATGAGGTTGGAGGAGATGCAGGTGAACCTCTGTCGCACCTGGAACGACTGCTTGGGACCTTGAATGGAGTCGAGGGAGAAAGTAAAGCGACAAGTGTTGCATCCCTTGTGGTTGCAACGGAAAGTGCCCGGGGAGGGGGTGGTACGGGAGGGAAGGGAAGAATTGACAAGGGAGTTACGGAGGGAGCGGTCTTTGCGGAAAGCAGACAGCGGGGGAGATGGGAAGATGTGGCGAGTGGTGGGGTCACGTTGGAGGTGGCGAAACTGACGGAGGACTGTTTGTTGTATGTGCCGGCTAGTTTGATGAAAGGTGAGGATTAGGGGGACTCTGCCCTTGTTACGAGTGGGGGATGGGGAGAGAGAGGCAGTGTTACGGGGTATGGAAAAGACCCTGGTGCGAGCCTCATCTAGAGTAGGGGAGGGGAACCCCCGTTCCCTGAAGAATGAGGACATTTCAGATGCCCTGGTGTCGAACGCCTCATCCTGGGAGCAGATGCGGAGTAGACAGAGGAATTGGGAATAGGGGATGGAGTCCTTACAGGAAGCAGGTTGGGAAGAAGTGTAGTCTAGATAGCCATTGGAGTCGGTGGGTTTATAATGGATGTCGGTCAGGAGTCTATCACCTGCGATGGAGATAGTGAGGTCAAGAAATGGTAGGGAGGTGTCGGAAATAGTCCAGGCGTATTGGATGGTAGTTAGTAGACTCTCTCCTTCTGCACAATGGCGTCCTGTTATTCCCTGCTCAATACTCCCACCCAGTGGTGCCCGCTGCAATTACATGTCCTGTTATTCCCTGCTCAACACTCCCACCCAGTGGTGCCCGCTGCAATTACACGTCCTGTTATTCCCGGCTCAACACTCCCACCCAGTGGTGCCCGCTGCAATTACATGTCCTATGATTCCCTGCTCAACACTCCCACCCAGTGGTGTCCCGCCGCAATTACACGTCCTGCTATTCCCTGCTCAACACTCCCACCTAGTAGACAGTAGACAATAGACAATAGGTGCAGCAGTAGGCCATTTGGCCCTTCGGGCCATTCATTGTGATCATGGCTGATCATCCACAATCAGTACCTCATTCCTGCCTTCTCCCCATATCCCATGACTATCTAACTCTCTCTTGAATGCGTCCAGAGAATTGACCTCCACTGCCTTCTGAGGCAGGGAATTCCACAGATTCACAACTCTTTGTGTGAAATAGTTTTTCCTCATCTCCGCTCTAAAGCCCAACCCCTTATTCTTAAACTGTGGTCCCTGGTTCAGGACTCCCCCAACACCGGGAACATGTTTCCTACCTCTAGCATGTCCAATCATTAATCTATATAACTAAAACTAAGATCTTGACCACTTCGTGACTTTCTGTTTTGTGATTTTAGAAAGAACGCTGCCACTTATGGCCGTGATTTTTGGCCACCTTACTCAGAGTCCCCCTCCGCTGTGCTGGACAAGAGGATTTTTCCCATCGATGAAAAATCAAAGATTTATTAATGTTTTAATAAATGTCGCCATTCTCTCTGCTTCCCCCGCTGGTGGCAGGGGGAGGGACTATAAAACCCGGAAGTGTTGTGCCTCACTCAGTCTCTGCGAGATGGAGGAAGCGAGAGGGTCACGTCTCTCTGAGCTGTGAATAACACTGAACGCATGTCTACTCAACGGTGAGTCCCCTTGATGTGGTTGTAAAATTGGTTGTCTTGGTTTTTAAAAAGTTTGTATTGGTTGTAAAACGGTTGCAAAATTGTTTGTCTTGCTTCAAAAAAATGTTTTGCAGAAAATGTATTGGTTGTAAAATGTTTGCAAAATTGTTTGTCTTGTTTTTAAAATGCTTGCAACAGTTTTCGGATGGATAAAGCGTGAATAAACATTTTATTAGATCAGGACAATAATTGCAAAATTGTCGCTCATTCCATGACTTCCGTTTAGTGGCAAGATGGCGCTGATGATGTCATTTCTGGTTCATGGCAAGATGGCGCTGAGTGCGTCATTTCCAGTTAGTGGCAAGAAGCGAGAGGGTCACGTCTATCTGAGCTGTGAATAACATTGAACACTCGTCTACTCGACCGCGAACCCCCTTAATGTGGTTGTAAAACGTTTGCAAAATTGTTTGTCTTGGTTTTTTTTAATTGTTTGCAGAAAATGTATTGGTTGTAAAATGTTTGCAAAATTGTTTTTCTTGCTTTAAAAAAAAATGTTTGCAGAAAATATATTGCTTGTAAAATGTTTGCAAAAAGTGTTTGTCTTGCTTCTAAAATGCTTGCAACAGTTTTCAGATGGATAAAGCATGAATAAACATTATATTAGATCAGGACTGTGTTTAATTGCAAAATTGGCGCTCATTCTGTGACTTTCGCTTAGTGGCAAGATGGCGCTTGAGTGCGTCATTTCCGGTTCATGGCAAGATAGCGCTGAGTGCAGAAGACGCCGTTGAATAATTCAAGAGAGCTTACTGCCTATGGTGAGTGTGTTTGTTGGAAGTTATTTAAAGCACGTTTTTGCTTCAGCAGCAGACTCTACATGAGGCTTTAAACGTTTGAATTATTCGGTTTACACACTGTATGTTTACAACATTCTGAAGATACTTGGTATTTTAATGTTGGTGTGTGTGTGTGTGTGTTTGTAAGTGTGTGTGAGTCTGTGTGTGTGTGTGAGTCTCTGTGTGTGCGTGAGTCTGTGTTTGTGTCTGTGGGTGGGAATGTGTGTCTGAGAGTATGTGTGTGTGTCTGTGTCTGTGAGTGTGTGGGAGTTTGTGTGTGTGTGTCTGTGTGTCTGTGTCTGTGTGTGTGTCTGAAAGTCTGTGTGTGAGTCTGTGTGTGTATATGTGTGTGTGTGTGAGTCTGTGTGTGTATGTGTGTGTGTGTGTGTGTGTGTGTGTCTGTGTGTGTCAGTCTGTGTGAGTCTGTGTGTGTGAGTCTGTGTGAGTGAGTCTGTGTGAGTGAGTCTGTGTGCGTGTGTGTGCGCGCGTGTGTGAGTGAGTCTGTGTGTGTGAGTGTGTGTGTCTGAGAGTGTGTGTGGATATGTGTATGAGAGTGTGTGTGTGAGTCCGTGTGTGTCTGTGTGAGTGTGAGTGTGAGTGTGTGTGTGTGTGTGTGTGTGTGTGTGTGTGTGTGTCTGTCTGTCTGTCTGTGTCTGTGTCTGTGTGTGTGTGTGTGTGTGTGTGTGTGTGTGTGTGTGTGTGTGTGTGTGTGTGTGTGTGTGTGTGTGTGTGTGTGTGTGTGTGTGTGTGTGTGTGTCTGTGTGTGAGTGTCTGTGAGTGTCTGTGTGAGGTGGAGGGTGTGTGTGTGATCAACAAATAACAAATAGAACAAATAATATAGTCTTTCGTAGTTCAGAGCTTATTCATTATGTTTAATAGCCTGATGGCTGTCAGGAAGAAGCTGTTCCTCATTGTGGATGTTACAGTTTTCAGCTTACAAAAGTCGGACATGACTCCAGAAGTTGGACATAAGTCAGTCAGTCCACAAGCCGTGATTCAGTCTGTCAGTCCAGAGGCTATGAGTGAGTGAGTCAGTCCAGAGACCATGAGTTAGTCCCAATGCAGTGAGTGAGTGCAGAGACCATGAGTAGGTCACTCACCGCCCCCCCCCCCCCCCCCCCACTGACATCCCCCACCTCAAGGCGCTGCCCTCCGCATGGCTATAGGATGCTCCCCTCCTGAAGCCACCCCCATCCCCTGCTGCAGGACACCTTCCTCCCTCATCAGCCCACGAGAGCCCCCGCCTGAAGCCGTCCCTCTCCCTCGGCTGCAGGACGTTTGCCAACCCCCACCCCATCCCGAAAGCCCCCGCCTCAAAAAAATGTTTTGCACAAATTCTTCAGTGAGTCCAGAGGATTGAGAATTTCACCAAAACAATGGAATTCTTTAATTTGTCACAACCAAGAAATGGAAGGATGCACCTTGATGATGATAATCCAGAATTGCTGCAGGAATTGCAATACAATAGATCTGACCAACAGCAATTTGTTGAGGAGAATGTGCCTCTGCTAAATGCTCAGCAGAGAGCAGTGTATGACCAGGTGTGCAACTCCTTGAAAAAGAATCTCCCTTCAATGTTTTTCATTTATGCACCAGGAGGAACAGGAAAAACATTTATCACCAATTTGATCCTCTCCAAAATTAGAGGTCAAGGCAATGTGGCTATTACTGTAACATCGTCTGGCATTCTTATTGTTTGTTGTTGCGATTTTCGACAACTCCTTCCTGTGGTGAAAAGGGGAAACGATGCTGCTGTTGAAAATGCCTGCATCTCGAAATCTTACTTGTGGAGACTTTTCACCAAATTTCAATTGCACACAAATATGCGATTGATAGAGGGAGAAGGCGACTATTCTCAATTTTTGTTGGAAGTTGGAGAAGATGAGATTTTAAAGAATGAAATTGAAATCCCACAAGACATGCTTCTATCGGCAGAAACACTGGAGGATTGTATTGATTCAATTGACCCAACAATTGTATCTTGGTTCCGCACAATGATACCATGAGAAGCATCAATTCTACATGCATCAAACGCTTCCCTGGAATCGTTGTAGCGGCAGATTTTTCAGATCTTTCAGGAAATTAACTCCCTAGCCACTAATTGGTTGAGAGGGGATAAGGGGAATATCTTCGGTACGCATGCAAGCTGCCTCAGAGACTTACAGAGCTTCTACTTTCATAAAGCTTCAGCACACAGTCTTTTAATGAATATTTTCTTTATTGTAGATATAAAACAGTAAGATACATCCAAGGTTTTCCGACTTGTTCCAGCAATCCTCTTCGAACTCCAGCGCATTGCTTCAGATACTAGAAAACTCTTCGTGTCTTCTTCTTCACATGAGGCTTGACATGCTTGACATGCTTGACATGGTCGAAGGATAAACCTTCTCCCTCTCCTGTCCAAAACGAATTCCCAACTAAACTAACACGCAAGCAGTTAAGCTGCATAAACACGCCCCAAGACACGTCATAAAATCCCACCCACATTATAACGGGCTGGCTAAAATTTAAAGGAACATGCCATCCACAATGACATGCAAAATAGGCCAAATGGCCACTTCATACCGGCCCCTAATTGTTCCGAATACATAATGAGGCAATTACCAAATAACATCAAAAAAGTGGCCATTAAGGCTTAACATACATCAAAATCAAAATCAAAATATCAGGGAATAAAACCCTGTGGCTCCCTCGTCAGGAAATCAAACCGCGATCGCCTGCATGCCAGGCGTGGATACTAACCACCATACTAATGAGGAAAAAATAGCATGCACTATATATCTGCAATCACAATTCTTTCTCGACTCTTCCATCTTCGCTTTCGCCTTCTAGAAGCAAGCACAACTTAGTTATTGGTCTTATTAAAACATTGTTTTTTGTTTTCAGTCGTACTATACGTACCAAACCCTGAACATCAGGCATGATTTCCAGTATTCTACCCATTAACCAAGAACCTCGAGATGCTGTAGAGTCAGCCGCCAACACAATGTCGCCTGGAACAAAGTTCCTTTTAATCCTTAGCCATCGTTGTCGTTCTTGGATTAAAGGCAAATACTCTTGTATCCATCTCCTCCAAAAAAGATTTGCCATATATTGTACTTGCTTCCATCTACGTCTCATATACAAATCTTCTTTTACAAAAAGCCCAGGTGGAAGTGTTGGATTGGTTTTCAGCAGAAGAATATGATTTGGTGTGAGTACTTCCAGGTCATTAGGATCGTCAGAACCTTTCGTAATAGGTCGATCATTTAAAATCGCCTCAATTTCACAAAACAGTGTCTATAACCCTTCATCATCCAAAACTTGTTGTCTCAGAACGGAGCGCAGCACATTTCGTACCATACGAATTAATCGTTCCCAAATACCGCCATGATGGGAACCCATTGGAGGATTAAAGTTCCATTTTATGCCTTGTTGAAGCATAGTATATTGGATTTTATCCTGATTTAAGTCTTTGAGTGCTTTTTTTAGTTCCCTATCCGCTCCAACGAAATTCGAACCATTATCCGATCTTAACGAAGTAACTTGACCCCGTCGACAAATAAATCTCCTTAATGCCTGAATACATGAGTCCGTGTTGAGTGTCGATGCAACTTCAAGATGTACCGCTCTACTCGCCATACAAGTGAAGATCACACCATATCTTTTCACAAGGCTACGTCCTCTCTTAACTTCCATAGGACCAAAATAATCCACCCCCACATCTGTGAATGGAGGTTTGTCTGGAGTGATCCTCTCCAAAGGCAAGTCTGCCATCTTCTGTATACCAAGTTTCCCACGCTCTCGCGTGCATATGATGCAATTTTTTATTATCTTTCTTGCTGCTGAATTAGCCTTGGTAACCCAATATTTTTTACGAAGTTGGGATAGCATGTAATTTCTTCCTCCATGCCCAATTTGTTCATGAATATGCCGTAATAATAATGTTGTTATGTAAAAGTCCTTAGCGAGAATGATAGGACGTTTCCTTTCTTCAGGCATTGCCAATCTGTTTAGGCGTCCACCCATCCGCAGAAGATCTCCTTCCCAAATTGGGTCGAGCTTATACAATTGACTACTTCTTTTTACCCCTTCTCCACCAGCTTGTAATGTTAATATCTCTTCTTTGTATTTCTGCCTTTGACAGAAAGAAATGATCGCATTTTCTGCTTTGAGGAGATCACCAAGACATGGCTAGGTGAAGCTTCAAAAACTTGCGTCTGGAATTTGATTTCCTTTTCCCTTTCCGCAGGATTCTTCTCCAAGATACTTTCTGTTATTTGTTTCTTTTCCCGAATTTTCATCAACAATCTTGTTTTTATTTTAAGAAACCAGGCTACCGATGTTCTCAATTTATTCCATGATGAAAAGTGGGTAATTAAACTATTCACGGTGTCATATGAGTTTTTTTCAATCACATTCACCGAAATGTTTTGTTTAATTTCCGGATCTGTTGTAGAGATTTCAAATCCGAGTTCAAGCTTTGGCCATTCTCTACTTGGCTTACTAAGAAACTTTGGCCTATTGATCCATCTCTTGTTATTAAGAAAGCAATTTGCTGTTTGTCCCCTAGAGGCTTCATCCGCAGGATTTTCCTTTGTATTAACATATCTCCATTGAGAAACATTAGTAGCTCCTAGTACAAAGGAAACTCTATTTGCAACAAATGTCATAAAACGTTTGCTTTCATTGTTAATGTATTTCAAAACCGTAGTACTATCGGTCCAGAAGGTAGATTCTTCCAGTTGAAATTGCAGTTCCTTTTTCAGCATTATGTCAATTTTCACAGCTAAGACTGCTGCCGTAAGTTCCATTCTGGGAATCGTCTTTTGCTTCAATGGTGCTACTCTGGCTTTTCCCATTACGAATGCAACATGCACTCTTTTGTTTACATCTTGTAGTCTTAAGTATGAAACAGTCCCATAACCACTTTCGCTGGCATCCGAAAAGTGATGCAGTTGCGCATTTCCGATATTACCAATGGTTTTAGGCTTTATACACCGATCTACCTTAAACGTTGACATTTTTTGGAGGTCTTTTAACCATTCTGTCCAACTGTGCGAGGATGTTTGAGTTATACTCTCATCCCAACCAAGTTTTTCTCGACACAGATTCTGTAAAATTAACTTGGCTAGCAGTGTAAATGGTGCCAGAAATCCCAAAGGATCATATACTGAACCAATCACAGATAAGATACCCCTTCTAGTGCATGGTCGTTCCTGAATTGACAATTTAAACTTAAACACATCCGTTTCCACACACCAGTGCAGTCCCAGTGCCCTTTCCATTGGCAAGTTGTCTTTGTCTAAATCCATCCTTGGCTTACTAAGAAACTTTGGCCCTGGCTCCTAATTATCTGTACAGGTTCTAATGCTCTCAGGGCATTCGTTCCAATAAGTAAGTCAATATCAGAATTTATCTTTGTTATTTTGACTTCTTTCAGGTAAGGCCATTGCTGTAAGTCTTCACATCTGGGTACATTTTGACGACCAACAGGCATTGTTTCATGTGTGGAAACCTCTGAAATTGGAATAAAATTATCTTCATCCAAACTGGATATCTCCATATTTGTTATATAATAACTCTGGTAATCCTTTTCTTTATTCATGGTACGCATTTGAATTTTAACTTTCTCTCCAGTAATGTCCAACCTTCTCATCAAATTCTCTGTGCAAAAAGTAGCTGAACTCCCATGATCCAGAAATGCATATGTTTGCAACACTACATTAGTTTCCCTATTTCTCACTTGTACTGGTAAAATAGAGAAAATGCATGCTTTCTCTCCAGCCCCAATATGTGCAGTTACTTGAGGCGAGGTGATAGCATTTACATCCGCTGACTCCTTTTTCTGCTCAGTATGATCTGGCTCTTTCTTTACAGTATGAAGCACATCAGGATGATTCTGCTTACATTTGTCACAAATTATTGGACACCTACAGTCTTTTACCATGTGCCCTTTCTTTAAACATCCATAGCAGATTCCATTCCTTTTTAAAAAGTCCATCTTTTTTTCATATTTCTTTTCCTTAAATTTACGACACCATCTTATGGTGTGACCTACTTCATCACAAAATGGACAGAATTCATTCTTTCTGGTCGGTGCATCTTCTTTTGCACCACCTAACACCTTCTCAGGTATTATATTGGTAGCAAAATTGCTTTTCTTAGGCCCTGTCTTTTGTTTAGTTTTGACATAGGTAGAACCCTTATAAATTGCAAGTGGCTTGGCTTCTTCAATAATCCCGCTGCATGAATCTGACATGTACCGTACTTCTATTTCTAAATATTCCACCAGGTCTGGTAGCCTGGCTACTTGTTTGCTCTTATCACGTATTTCACCTGCCCTATCTCTCCACTTTTCTCTCATTCTTCTGGGCAACTTGCTAATGATGATTCTCATATTACTTGAAAGATTAATTTCCTCCATATAGCCAAGATTTTTCATCGAGCTGCAACATCTTCTCAGAAATATTGCATATTCACTCAATTTATCCACATCTTCTGGCTTGATTTCTTTCCAATCATGGGCCTTTTCAATGTATGCATTCGCAATCCTCTGTTCATCACCAAAACGTTCCTTCAATAATTTTCTCGCCTTTTTATAGCCCTGGTTGTCTGGCTCCATCTGACAACTTTCCACAAGCCCCTTCACCTTTCCTTGTGTGTACTTCACCAGAAACCTTAAGCGCTCTTTTTCATCCATAACTTTCTTCTCTAATACCTCTTCCAGTGCCCTCACGAAAGTTTCATATTCTAAAGGATCTCCAGCATACGTAGGAATTTCAACAGGTGGCAAAATGAGAGATTTATTTCGTCGAGCTATAATCTCGTTGAATTCAGATTGCTTATGTAGCAGTGCCAATAGACCAACCTGATTCCCTTCTCCTTGGTCCACTGGTCCTTCTCGAGTTTGTACGGATGTTCTTATAGTAGCTAGTTTCGGTCCAGCACCCATTTGCTGAGCTGAAGGTTCACTCAACCTATTTAGGTTTTCCAATCCAAGGTATCCTGTGGACTTTGACCGTGGAATCGATTCAACTGCCAATTCACTCTGAGCAGGTCTGGCTCTCTGTCTAGAGCTTATCGCCTTTGATGATCTAGAGCTGCATCTAGACCCTTCACTTTCCAGTATGTCCCTTCTGGCTTTAGCCACCTTCAACTTTGTATCTAATTCCAGTTGTTCCTGACATCGCGCCATTTCTTCTTGCTGTCGCTTTGTCTCATCTTGCTGTCGGGCCATCTGTTGCATCATCTCTTCTTGCTGTCGGGCCATCTCATTGTTTTTCTTCATAGCATCCGCTTCTATTGAGAGCGCTGCTAACTCAGCCTTTGCTCCCAAACGAGCAGAAGCCCTCGAAACCGAACTGGCTGAGCTACCAGATTTACGGCCTGATCTTCGTGAAGATACATTTGAGATACTATCTCCCGGTTCTATTTCATCACCTTCTTCTTCTGGCTTAGTATCTTCTTTTCTGCTACCTTTACTTTTGCTGGCTTGCTCTAACCATCCTTCTACAACTTCTTTGGATTCATCATAATACTCCGTATTTTCACAATCCCACTTAAAATGTCTTTCACGCTCCTCTGGAGAACGCTCTGCCTCCAGCAGTGTGTCCTGCTTCTCTTTCAGCTCATGGTTAAGGCTACTTATCAGGCGTAATTTCTCTTCCACCTTGTCCTGGTTCTCTTCTGATTCCATGAGTGTCTTCACACTTTCAAACAGCTTTCTAATCTTCTTGCCCAACTTGTTCCTATCCAATTCAGCCTCCTTGAGAACATAACTTCGACCTTTCTCAGTGAGTTTAAGTTGTCTGGCTGGTCTTTCTTCACCACTGGTTGGCTCTTCTGGCATAGCTCTGCCCTCATCTTCCTTCATGATTTAAAAGAGGTCTTGGCAGATTGCCAAGTCTGTTAAATTAGTCGAAAAAAAGTCTCTGCTTCTGAGTGACTTTGTTATTATCAACAATTTCTTCCAAAACTAAAACATACTGATAATGTAGAGAACCTCTCTCTAATTCCAGGTGCAAAATAAATGATGCTAATTCCAATGGAATGCTCCTTTATCTCTTTGATTCAAAACAATCCAAGGTCGGTCTGCCTTTCCCAGACACGCTGGAGAAAACAGCTTGTTGAGCTCTATTACAGAATTCTTTCAATTAAAACCGTAATTTTAATTCAAAAGGTAATAATCAATTCGTACTCACAATCCAGTGATACGTCTTCCGATGCGTTCCGATGCTGTTGATAGACCTCAAGGCTCCTCCTGGCCGAGATCTTCTTCAGTTCCACGATTGGAACCAATCTTCTTTGGCTGCGCCTTTTCGAGGTCTTAGCCTTCGTCCTGCTCTGGCCGCACCTCTCCTAGGTCTTAGCCTTCGCACTTCGATCTTCTGTCCCTATCTCAGGGACTGGTATTTACCCCCGCCGGAGGTTCGCTTTTACTTATCTTCTTCTTCTTCTTCTTCTGTCCCAATCTCTGGGACTGGCAATTACCCCCTGCCGGAGGTATCCTTCGACTTAATGTAGCGGCAGATTTTTCAGATCTTTCAGGAAATTAACTCCCTAGCCACTAATTGGGTGAGACGGGATAAGGGGAATATCTTCGGTACGCATGCAAGCTGCCTCAGAGACTTACAGAGCTTCTCCTTTCATAAAGCTTCAGCACACAGTCTTTTAATGAATATTTTCTTTATTGTAGATATAAAACAGTAAGATACATCCAAGGTTTTCCGACTTGTTCCAGCAATCCTCTTCGAACTCCAGCGCATTGCTTCAGATACTAGAAAACTCTTCGTGTCTTCTTCTTCACATGAGGCTTGACATGCTTGACATGCTTGACATGGTCGAAGGATAAACCTTCTCCCTCTCCTGTCCAAAACGAATTCCCAACTAAACTAACACGCAAGCAGTTAAGCTGCATAAACACGCCCCAAGACACGTCATAAAATCCCACCCACATTATAACGGGCTGGCTAAAATTTAAAGGAACATGCCATCCACAATGACATGCAAAATAGGCCAAATGGCCACTACAATCGTTAAGTAGTACTTTTCTTTCAATGTTGTCACTGACGGAACTCATGATACTCACTTCCCAACAGAATTCCTCGATTCACTTGAGCTCTCTGGAAAAGTTGATAAAAGGATCTCCAATTATATTAATGAGAAACTTGGAACCACCAAAACTATGTAATGGAACGAAGATGATTGTGGAAGAGCTACACAATAATCTGATCGTTGCAAGAATCAACATGAGAGCCTTCAAAGATGACATTGTTCTCATTCCTAGGATAGCACTCAATTTAACAGAAGGTGAAGACATTCCCCTTCAGCGGACCCAATTCCCCATTCAATCAAGTTTTGCTATGACGATCCATAAAGCACAAGGACAAACAATGCAGAAGGTGTTGATCAAATCGGTATTTCAGCATGGACAACTATATGTGGCTCTTAGCCAAGGAAAGATGAAAGGAAAGGAAATGTCAAAGTTTTCCTGAAGGATGGAACATCGACCAAGAATGTTGTCATTAAAAGCGTGCTTTGTTGAATGATGACTCCTGAGATAAATTCTCAGATTTTCTTTGTTAAATTTGACCACTCAATCTCTCTATATTAAAATTGTCACTTTTTTTTATCAACAGCAAATAGACATCAAGAGGCAGTGAGCATCACCAAGGGACACAACAAGAGACACAACAAGAAATAACTTAATAATTCTCAACTTTAACATTTAAATTGTTCTTAGATTTTAAGAGACATTCATATTTCACACACACAGAGGTGGATTTCAAGCGTCGGAAACCTCACATCTTGAAGAAATGCGACTCCTCCTAACAGACAAAGCAGACCAATTCTTAATGATTTGGTCTCCATTTATCGACTTCTTACAAGCATATGGTGCAACATAACCGTAGAAATTAACTGTTTCAGGATCGGGTGAAGGGTGGTCAAGAATAATAAATAACTCTTTCTCCTTCAGTCCCCTGTTTTCTATCTCCTCTTTTTCTCTCTCTATTTTCTCTCTTTTCTTCTTTCCTTCACCTCACTGTTCGATATCACGCACTTCTCTGTTTTTCTACTATTCTCTTTCTTTTCTTCCATTTATTGCTAAAAAAAAAAAAAGAAGTTGTACATAAAATGTAACCTGTCAATATATATTAGGCATCTACAAGGTACCACATTATTGTTCTTACTTCTAATAAAATATCAGTTAAAAAAAAAACTTTAATAAATCCTTTTTCCACTTTTCATGCCTGCGTATTCTTCATCACAATGGGAACCTAATGGGCAGGAATGGCTGCTCTGTGGGAGAGCTACCAAGAGTGCATGGAGGGAGGTTGTGGGGAGATGGACTGAATGCGTGGGGGGAAGAGAATGACAAGGAGCAAAGTGAGGGGTTAAAGGAGGAGGGGTGACTGAGTGAACTGCCAGTGTACCAGGCGTGAGTGACTGCACTGCCAGCCCATGAGCCATGAGTAAGTGAACTGCTAGCCCACCAGTTGTAAGTGACTAAACTGCCAGCCCACCAGCCGTGAGTGACTGCATTGCCAGCCCACCAGCCATGAGTAAATGAACTGCCAGCCTGCCAGTGGTAAGTGACTGAACTGCCAGTCCACCAGCCGTGAATGACTGCACTGCCAGCCCAACAGCCATGAGTAAGTGAACTGCCAGCCCACCAGCTGTAAGTGACAGAACTGCCAGCCCACCAGCCGTGAGTGACTGAACTGCCAGCCCACCAGCCGTAAGTGACTGAACTGCCAGCCCATTAATCCATTCAGTCCACCCCCCCCCCTTCTCTCTCAAAGAGTCTGTCACCTGTTTTGGGCAGAATTTCTGGCAGTTTCTCAGCTGCCAGCCTGCCAGGTCTGTGTGACTGTACTGCCAGGCCTCAGTGACTGAGCTGCCTGGCCTCAGTGACTGAGCTGCCAGTCCAAGAATCCATTTGTCCCACAATGTCCATAGTAGCCCTCCGGAAACCAGTCCCTTCAGCCCACGACACCCATACTAGCGCAACATAACTCCTCCCCCACCCACTGGCCAGCAATATTGGAATTGGTGGAGAGGTGGAATATTGCATTGGGTGACCAGCCCTCCCATGTGATGCTGGGACCCAACGGGTCCCACTTAGTCTAGTAATCTTATATGTTTCAATAAGAGGCCCACTGATCCTTCTAAATTCCAGTGTATACAAGCCCAGTCGCTCCATTCTTTCAACATATGACAGTCCAGCCATCCCAGGAATTAACCTCGTGAACCTACGCTGCACTCCCTCAATAGCAGGAATGTCATGTCCTTCCTCCGATTTGGAGACCAAAACTGCACACAATACTCAGGTGTGGCTCCATGGAGCGAAGGAATACGTGATGTTTCAGGTCGAGGCCCTTCTTCAGACTGATGTGAGGGTGGGGGGGAGGGCGGGAAGAAGAAAGGAAGAGGTGGAGACAGTGGGCTGTGGGAGAGCTGGGAAGGGGAGGGAAGGAGGGAGAAAGCAAGGACTACCTGAAATTGGAGAAGTCAATGTTCATACCGCTGCGGTGTGAACTGCCCAAGCGAAATATGAGGTGCTGCTCCTACAATTTACAGTGGGACTCAATCTGGCCATGGAGGAGGCCCAGGACAGAAAGGTCGGATTTGGAATGGGAGGAGGAGTTGAAGTGCTGAACCACCGGGAGATCAGGTTAGTTAATGCAAACCGAGCAGAGGTGTTGGGTGAAGCGATCGCCAAGCCTGCGCTTGGTCTCACCGATGTAGAGCAGTTGACACCTAGAGCAGCAGATGCAATAGTTGAGCCATCACTGGCTTCATCACTCTGGCTCCCTGCCCTCCCAAGCCTCCAACCTTATCGTTCCCCAGCCCTGCACGGCCCGATTTGACCTTCTCCCCAAAATGCACAAACCTGACTGTCATGGCAGACCCATTGTTCCTGCCTGTTCATGTCTCACTGAACTTATTTCCACATACCTCAACTCCATCCTACCCCCCCCTGGTTAAATCCCTCCCTACCTATGACCAAGACACCTCACATTCTCTTTGTCTCCTCCAGGACTTCCGTTTTCCAGGCCCCCATTCCGTCATCTTCACCATGGATGTCCAGCCACTCTGTACCTCCATCCAGCACCAGGAGGGTCTCAAAGTTTCTTCGTCAACCGTAGATCCAACCAATCCCCATCTACGAATACTATCCTCCACCTAGCGGAACAGGTCCTTACCCTCAACAATTTTTCCTTTGACTCCTCCCATTTCCACCAAAGCCAAGGCGTAGCTATGGGCAATTGCATGGGCCCCAGCTATGCCTGCCGCTATATAGGGTACGTTGAACAATCCTTGTTCGAGGTGTACCGTGGCCCTATCCCCGAACATTGGTACCCGGACAGGGCGGCGAAGGATGAAATGCCAAAGCTAAGAAATGGAAGCCAAATAACTGAAAGGGCTGGACGCCTAAAAGCCAAATCCATCCAGGAAAACGAGAGTTTCCTGGACAGGACCTACAGTGAGGTTGTCATGCCAAGGATACAGGAAGAATGAAGGTGTGTGACTGAGATAAAGGTAACCATGATGTGCAGGAGACCCAGGCGGCTGTGCCTAATGAAAACAGGTACGCCCTCTTGGGAGCTGTCGGGGGAGACAACGCTTCCAGTCCAAGCAGCGAACACGTCGGTGGCTCCAATCATAGAGATGGGACTCGACTGGCGAGACTGACGTGGGGCAGAGCCATATTGGTGGGTGACTCCATTGTCCGAGGTGCGGACTGGAGATTCTGTGGCAGCAGGTGAGACTCGAGGATGGTCTGTTGCCTCCCTGATGCCAGAGTTCATGATGTCACGAACAAAATTCAGAACATCCTCGAGAGAGAAGGTGAACACAAACGACATCGGGACGAAGAGGAAGGAGGTTCTCCAACATGAGTTCAGAGAGTTGGGAAGTAGACTGAAAAGCAGGACTTCTACGGTGGTTATCTCTGGATTGCTTCCAGTACCACGTGCTGGTGAGGGCAGAACAGGGAGATAGGGGATCTGAATGTGTGGCTGAGGGGCTGGAGCAGGGAGCAAGGATTTAGATTTATAGACCACTAAGATCCCTTCTGGGGTAGCGGTGACCTGTACAAAAGGGACCTTAACTGGGGGGACCGACATTCTGGCAGGCAGGGTTGCTAGGGCTACACGTGTGGGTTTAAACTAAATAGCAGGGGGGAGGGATTGACAAATTGGGAGTATAAAGATGGAGTTAAAGGGGAAGTGTGTACAGGAAAAATTACAAAAGATCCTCGAATTAATGGGAAGGACATTTCGAGAAGGGATAAAAGAGTAAGGTCAAGGCCAATTGTGAGTGGTGCGAGGGGGGACGTGAATACGGAGGTCAAAGTGTTGTATGTGAATGCGCAAAGGATAAGAAATAAACTGGACGAGCTTGAGGCTCAGTTAAAAATTGGCAAGTTTAATGTTGTGGGAATTACAGAGACATGGCTGCAAGAGGGCCAGCGCTGGGAACTGAGACATGGCTGCAAGAGGGCCAGCGCTGGGAACTGAGACATGGCTACAAGAGGGCCAGGGCTGGGAACTGAATATCCAAGGGTATACATCCTATCGAAAAGACAGACAGGTGGGCAGAGGGGGTGGGGTAGCTCTGTTGGGGAGGAATGAAATTCAGTCCCTTGCAAAGGGTTACATTGAAACAGGAGATACAGAGTCAGTATGGATGGAACTAAGGAATTGTAAGGGTAAAAAGACCCTAATGGGACTTCCAGTGGCTTGCAAAAATGTTCATACCCCTTGAACTTTTCCACATTTTGTCACGTTACTACCACAGACGTAAATGTATTTTATTGGGATTTTATGTGATAGACCAACACAAAGTGGTGCATAATTGTGAAGTGGAAGGAAAATGATACACGGTTTTCAAATTTATTTACAAATAAAAAACTGAAAAGTGTGGCGTGCAAAAGTATTCAGCCCCCCTGAGTCAATACTTTGTAGAACCACTTTTCGCCGCAATTACAGCCGCAAGTCTTTTGGGGTAGGTACACAAAATTCCTGGGGAAACTCAGCGGGTGCAGCAGCATCTATGGAGCGAAGGAAATAGGCGACGTTTCGGGCCGAAACCCTTCTTCAGACTGATGGGGGGTGGGGGGGGGGAGAAAGAAGGAAAAGGGGAGGAGGAGGAGGAGCCCGAGGGCGGGGGGATGGGAGGGTGGGAGGAGACAGCTAGAGGGTTAAGGAAGGGGAGGAGACAGCAAGGGCTAGCAAAATTGGGAGAATTCAATGTTAATGCCATACGGACGCAAGGTCCCCAGACGGAATATGAGGTGCTGTTCCTCCAATTTCCGCTGTTGCTCACTCTGGCAATGGAGGAGACCCAGGACAGAGAGGTCGGATTGGGAATGGGAGGGGGAGTTGAAGTGCTGAGCCACCGGGAGTTCAGGTAGGTTATTGCGGACTGAGCGGAGGTGTTCGGCGAAACGATCGCCCAACCTACGCTTGGTCTCCCCGATGTAAATCAGCTGACATCTAGAGCAGCGGATGCAGTAGATGAGGTTGGAGGAGATACAGGTGAACCTTTGTCGCACCTGGAACGACTGCTTGGGTCCTTGAATGGAGTCGAGGGGGGAGGTGAAGGGACAGGTGTTGCATTTCTTGCGGTTGCAACGGAAAGTGCCCGGGGAGGGGGTGGTGCGGGAGGGAAGGGAAGAATTGACGAGGGAGTTGCGGAGGGAGCGGTCTTTGCGGAAGGCAGACATGGGGGGAGATGGGAAGATGTGGCGAGTGGTGGGGTCACGTTGGAGGTGGCGGAAATGGTGGAGGATTATGTGTTGTATTTGCCGGCTGGTGGAGTGAAAGGTGAGGACCAGAGGGACTCTGCCCTTGTTGCGAGTGCGGGGATGGGGAGAGAGAGCAGTGTTACGGGGTATGGATGAGACCCTGGTGTGAGCCTCATCTATGGTGGCGGAGGGGAATCACCGTTCCCTGAAGAACGAGGACATTTCCGATGCCCTGGTATGGAATGTCTCATCCTGGGAACAGATGCGGCGTAGGCGGAGGAATTGGGAGTAGGGGATGGAGTCTTTACAGGGGGCAGGGTGGGAAGACATGTAGTCCAGATAGCCATGTGAGTCAGTGGGTTTGTAATGTATGTCGGTCAGGAGTCTGTCCCCTGCGATGGAGATGGTGAGGTCAAGGAATGGTAGGGAAGTGTCGGAAATCGTCCAGGTGTATTGGAGTGCCGGATGGAAGTTGGTGGTGAAGTGGATGAAGTCAGTCAGTTGTGTGTAGGTGCAGGAGGTAGCCCCAAAGCAGTCGTCAATGTGGGGTAGGTCTCTACCAGCTTTGCACATCTAGAGACTGACATTTTTGCCCATTCTTCTTTGCAAAATAGCTCAAACTCAGTCAGATTGGACGGAGAGCGTCTGTGAACAGCAATTTTCAAATCTTGCCAGAGATTCTCAATTGGATTTAGGTCTGGACTTTGACTGGGCCATTCTAACACATGAATATGCTTTGATCTAAACAATTCCATTGTAGCTCTGGCTGTATGTTTAGGGTCATTGTCCTGCTGGAAGGTGAACCTCCGCCCCAGTCTCAAGTCTTTTGCAGACTCTAACAGGTTTTCTTCCAAGATTGCCCTGTATTTGGCTCCATCCATCTTCCCATCAACTCTGACCAGCTTCCCTGTCCCTGCTGAAGAAAAGCATCCCCACAGCATGATGCTGCCACCACCATGTTTCACAGTGGGGATGGTGTGTTCAGGGTGATGTGCAGTGTTAGTTTTCCGCCACACATAGCGTTTTGCATTTAGGCCAAAAACTTCAATTTTGGTCTCATCTGACCAGAGCACCTTCCTCCACATGTTTGCTGTGTCCCCCACATGGCTTGTGGCAAACTGCAAACGGGACTTCTTATGGCTTTTTTTTCAACAATGGCTTTCTTCTTGCCACTCTTCCATAAAGGCCCGATTTGTGGAGTGCACGACTAATAGTTGTCCTGTGGACAGATTCTCCCACCTGAGCTGTGGATCTCTGCAGCTCCTCCATTGGCTGCTTCTCTGATCAATGCTCTCCTTGCCCGGCCTGTCAGTTTAGGTGGACGGCCATGTCTTGGTAGGTTTGCAGTTGTGCCATACTCTTTCCATTTTCGGATGATGGATTGAACAATGCTCCGTGAGATGTTCAAAGCTTGGGATATTTTTTTATAACCTAACCCTGCTTTAAACTTCTCCACAACTTTATCCCTAACCTGTCTGGTGTGTTCCTTGGGCTTCATGATGCTCTTTGTTCACTAATGTTCTCTAACAAACCTCTGAGACCTTCACAGAACAGCTGTATTTATACTGAGATTAGATTACACACAAGTGGACTCTATTTACTAATTAGGTGACTTCTGAAGGCAATTGGTTGCACTGGATTTTATTTAGTGGTATCAGAGTAAAAGGGGCTGAATACTTTTGCACGCCACACTTTTCAGTTTTTTATTTGTAAAAAAATTTGAAAACCATGTATCATTTTCTTTCCACTTCACAATTATGCGTCACTTTGTGTTGGTCTATCTCATAAAATCCCAATAAAATACATTAACGTTTGTGGTTGTAACGTGACAAAATGTGGAAAAGTTCAAGGGGTATGAATACTTTTGCAAGCCACTGTATCTGCAGACCCCCAAACAGTAGCCTGGACATAGGGTGCAAGCTGATTCAGGAGTTAAAATTGGCATGTCATAAAGGTAATGCTACGGTTGTAATGGGGAATTTCAATATGCAGATAGACTTGGAAAATCAGGTTGGTGCTGGTCCCCAAGAAAGGGAGTTTGTGGAGTGCCTCCGTGAAGGATTCTTAGAGCAGCTTGTATTGGAGCCTACCAGGGAGAAGGCAATTCTGGATTCAGGGTTATGTAATGAACCGGATTTGATAAACGAACTTGAGGTTAAGGAGCCATTAGGAGGTAGTGACCATAATATGGTCAAGTTTAATCTACAATTAGAGATGGAGAAGGGTAGATCGGAGGTGTCAGTGTTACAGTTGAATAAAGGGGACTATGGAGCCATGAGGGAGGAGCTGGCCAAAGTTGACTGGAAAGAGACCCTAGCAGGGATGAGTGGAACAACATTGGGAATAATACAGAAGTTTAGGGGTAACATGAGGGGGAACTTCTTTACTCTGAGTGGAATGAGCTTCCAGTGGAAGTGGTGGAGGCAGGTTCGATTTTATCATTTAAAAATAAATTGGATAGGTATATGGATGGGAAAGGAATGGAGGGTTATGGTCTGAGTGCAGGTAGATGGGACTAGGGGAAAATAAGTGTTCGGCACGGACTTGTAGGGCCGAGATGGCCTGTTTCCGTGCTGTAATTGTTATATGGTTATATGGTTATAAGATGCACGATCAGTTCATTCCAAACATAGAGACATAGAAACATAGAAAGTAGGTGCAGGAGTAGGCCATTCGGCCCTTCGAGACTGCACCGCCATTCAATATGATCATGGCTGATCATCCAACTCAGTATCCTGTACCTGCCTTCTCTCCATACCCCCTGATCCCTTTAGCCACAAGGGCCACATCTAACTCCCTCTTAAATATAGCTGGCCTCAACTACCCTCTGTGGCAGAGAATTCCACAGATTCACCACTCTCTGTGTGAATTTTTCTTTCTCATCTCGGCCCTAAAAGACTTCCCCCTTATCCTCAAACTGTGACCCCTTGTTTTGGACTTCCCCAACATCGGGAACAATATTCCTGCATCTAGCCTGTTGAACCCCTTAAAATTTTTGTACGTTTCTATAAGATCCCCCCTCAATCTTCTAAAATCTAGCGAGTACAAGCCGAATCTACCCAGTCTTTCTTCATATGAAAGTCCTGCCATCCCAGGAATCAGTCTGGTGAACCTTCTCTGTACTCCCTCTATGGCAAGAATGTCTTTCCTCAGATTAGGAGACCAAAACTGTACGCAATACGCCAGGTGTGGTCTCACCAAGGTCCTGTACAACTGCAGTAGAAGAGGAAGAAAGGTTCCAATTGGAGTTAGGGGCGACCGTGGCTGACAAGGTTCCCAGACGGGGCGTTGAAGGACGAGAAGCCAAAGCGAAGAAGTGGAAGCCAAATAACCGAAAGGACGCAACGCCTAAAAGCCAAATAATGGACATGACGTCGCCGGGGGGCGGGACTTTCAGCGATTGGTCCAGACAACCACGTCCATCACATCACTGACCGGGGGAGACGGGAGGGTGGGGATCATTTTTAATTTTCCATCGCTGCATTTGGACTTTCCTGAATATAAAATGAAACCCCGTGTGATTGGAACTTTCGGTTGAATTTACAAAATAATAATCCCAAATTAGTTCCATAGATATTTACACCAACAATAACAATTATATTTGGACTACCACAATACATTTACGTACACTACCATGCATCTTGAAGGCCACTGGTCCTTTTGGGTGTGAATCGAGAAACCAGTCGAAAAAAATGATTGTTTTTTTAAAGAATATCTTTGCTCCCTGAGTCAGTTCAGTGATATGAGTACGTGTGAATTGGTGTGGGTTAGTGTCAGCGTGCACGCTCGAGAGATGGGAAGTGTCCGCGCTGCGCTGCCTCTGGTCTTTATTCCCAGTGAGCAGAATTCTTCCAACTTCCGTGGACCCCCAGCTGAACCCAGCTCCAAAATAAATTCCAAATGTGAATCCTCAAACGATGCCACTTGATACAAATCCACAAAAGAAAAACTTGAGGGAATCCGCAAGCAACGAACAACTCGTTTATCTTCAGCCAAAGAAACTTTAAAAAATAATGAATATTTTTTTAATACAGAAGAGATTTACTAGAATGTTGCCTGGGTTTCAACAACTAAGTTACCGAGAAAGGTTGAATAAATTAGGTCTTTATTCTCTGGAGCGCAGAAGGTTAAGGGGGGACATGATAGAGGTCTTTAAAATGATGAGAGGGATAGACAGAGTTGATGTGGATCAGCTTTTCCCTTTGAGAATAGGGAAGATTCAAACAAGAGGACATGACTTCAGAATTAAGGGACAGACGTTTAGGGGTAACATGAGGGGGAACTTCTTTACTCAGAGATGGTAGCGGTGTGGAATGAGCTTCCAGTGGAAGTGGTGGAGGCAGGTTCGTTGGTATCATTTAAAAATAAATTGGATAGGTATATGGATGAGAAGGGAATGGAGGGTTATGTTATGAGTGCAGGCAGGTGGGACTAAGGGGAAAAAGTTGTTCGGCACGGACTTGTAGGGCCGAGATGGCCTGTTTCCGTGCTGTAATTGTTATATGTTATATATGTTATATGTTAATATATGGGAGAGTAGGGGGAATGGGAGGTAGCTAGTTTGGGGGAGAAATGGGAATGGAAGGTAGTCAGCTTGTGGGGGGGGGGGGGGTAAAGGTAATGGGAGGTAGCCACCTTGAGGATGTAAGGGGAATTGGGAGCCATCCAACTTGGGGGAATAAGGGGATTGGGGGGTAGACAGCTGGGAAGAGTAACATCTGGGAGGGTGCCAGCTTGGGGGTGGAGGGGAGGGGGGGGGGGGGAATGGGATAAGGGGATTGGGTGGAAACCAGCTTGGTGAGTGAGGGATGAGAAGAAGCCAAATTGTGGGAGTTAGAGATGGGAGGTAGCCAACTTGACAAGAGACAATAGACAATAGGTGCAGGAGTAGGCCATTCGGCCTTTCGAGCCAGCAACGCCATTCAATCTGATCATGGCTGATCATCCACAATCATTACCCTGTTCCTGCTTTCTCCCCATATCCCCTGACTCCACTATCTTTAAGTTCTCTCTTGAAAGTATCCAGAGAACCGGCCTCCACCTAAGGCAGAGAATTCCACAGACTCACCACTCTCTGTGAGGAAAAGTGTTTCCTGGCTCTAAATGACTTACTCCTTATTCTCAAACTGTGACCCCTGTTTCTGGACTTCCCCAACATCGGGAACATGTTTCCTGCCTCTAGCATGTCCAAACCCTTAATAATCTTACATGTTTCAATAAGATTTCCTCTCATCCTTCTAAACTCCAGAGTGTAGAAGCCCAGCCGCTTCATTCTCTCAGCGTATAACAGTCCCGCCATCCCGGGAATTAACCTTGTAAACCTATGCTGCACTACCTCAATAGCAAGAATGTCTTTCCTCAAATTTGGAGACCAAAACTGCACACAATACTCTAGGTGTGGTCTCACTAGGGCCCTGTACAATGCAGAAGGACCTCTTTGCTACTATACTCAACTCCTCTTGTTATGAAGGCCAACATGCCATTCGTTCTCTTCACTGCCTGCTGTAGCTGCATGCTTACTTTCATTGACTGATGAACAGGGACCCCCCAGAGCCCGTTGTACTTCCCCTTTTCCCAACTTGACACCATTTAGATAATAATCTGCCTTTCTGTTTTTGCTGCCTCAGTGGATAACCATATAACCATATAACCATATAACAATTACAGCACGGAAACAGGCCATCTCGGCCCTACAAGTCCGTGCCGAACAATTATTTTCCCTTAGTCCCACCTGCCTGCACTCATACCATAACCCTCCATTTCCTTCTCATCCATATGCCTATCCAATTTATTTTTAAATGATACCAACGAACCTGCCTCCACCACTTCCACTGGAAGCTCATTCCACACCGCTACCACTCTCTGAGTAAAGAAGTTCCCCCTCATGTTACCCCTAAACTTCTGTCCCTTAATTCTGAAGTCATGTCCTCTTGTTTGAATCTTTCCTATTCTCAAAGGGAAAAGCTTGTCCACATCAACTCTGTCTATCCCTCTCATCATTTTAAAGACCTCTATCAAGTCCCCCCTTAACCTTCTGTGCTCCAGAGAATAAAGACCTAACTTATTCAACCTTTCTCTGTAACTTAAATGTTGAAACCCAGGCAACATTCTAGTAAATCTCCTCTGTACTCTCTCTATTTTGTTGACATCCTTCCTATAATTGGGCGACCAAAATTGTACACCACACTCCAGATTTGGTCTCACCAATGCCTTGTACAATTTTAACATTACATCCCAGCTTCTATACTCAATGCTCTGATTTATAAAGGCTAGCATACCAAAAGCTTTTTTTACCACCCTATCTATATGAGATTCCACCTTCAAGGAACTATGCACGGTTATTCCCAGATCCCTATGTTCAACTGCATTCTTCAATTCCCTACCATTTACCATGTACGTCCTATTTTGATTTGTCCTGCCAAGGTGTAGCACCTCACATTTATCAGCATTAAACGCCATCTGCCATCTTTCAGCCCATTCTTCCAAATGGCCTAAATCACTCTGTAGACTTTGGAAATCCTCTTCATTATCCACTATCTTGGTATCATCTGCATACTTACTAATCCAATTTACCACACCTTCATCCAGATCATTGATGTACATGACAAACAACAAAGGACCCAACACAGATCCCTGAGGCACCCCACTAGTCACCTGCCTCCAACCCGACAAACAACCATCCACCATTAACCTCTGGCGTCTCCCTTTCAGCCACTGTTGAATCCATCTTGCTACTCCTGCATTTATACCCAACAGTTGAACCTTCTTAACCAACCTTCCATGAGGGACCTTGTCAAAGGCCTTACAAAAGTCCATATAGACAACATCCACTGCTTTACCCTCGTCAATTTCCCTAGTAACCTCTTCAAAAAATTCAAGAAGAATAGTCAAACATGACCTTCCAGGCACTAATCCATGTTGACTGTTCCTAATCAGACCCTGTTTATCCAGATGCTTATATATATTATTTCTAAGTATCTTTTCCATTAATTTGCCCACCACTGATAACCTCGCATTCATCCACAATAAACTGCATTTGCCATGCATCTGCCCACTCACCCAACCTGTCCAGATCACCTTGCATTCTCACAGCATCCTCTTCACAGTTCACATTGCCACCCAGCTTTGTGTAATCTGCAAATTTCCTGATGTTACTTTGATTCCCTTCATCCAAATCATTGATGTACATTGTAAATAGCTACGAGAATTACGGTACCCCACAAGTCACTGCCTGCCACTCTGAAAGGGACCCGTTAATCCCTACTCTTTGTTCTTGTCTGCCAAATAATTTTCTATCCATGTCAATACTCTACCCCCAATACCATGTGCCCTAATTTTACCCACTAATTTTCTATGTGGGACCTAATCAAGTCCAGGTGCACTACATCCACTGGCTCTCCCTTGTCCATTTTCCTAGTTAAGTCCTCAAAAAATTCCATAAGAGAAGTCAAGCATGATTTCCCCTTCGTAAATCCATGCTTACTCGGACCGATCCTGTTACTGCTATCCATATGTGCCGCTATTTAATCTTTTATGATTGACTCCAGCATCTTCCCCACCACCAATTGGGGCAGTACAGGATGGGGAGCAGCTAGCTAAAGGGAGAAAGGGGGATGGGAGGCATCCAGCTTGAGGGAGTAAGGGAAGGGAAGGGAGGTTGCCAGCTTGGGGGAGAAAGGGATGGGAAGAGGCCAGCTTGGGGGTGTAATGGGGATGGGAGGTAGACAGCTTTGGTGAGGGAGTAAGTGTAATGGGAGATAGCCAACTTGGGAGATAAGGGAAATGGGGAATGGAATTCTCTGCCTCAGAAGGCAGTGGAGGCCGTTTCTCTGGATGCTTTCAAGACAGTTAGAGAGAGAGCTCCTAATAATAGCGGACTCAAGGGAAATGGGAGAAGGCAGGAACGGGGTACTAATTTTGGATGATCAGCCATGATCACAGTGAACGGCGGTGCTGGCTCGAAGGGCCGAATGGCCCACTCCTGCATTTAATTGTCTATTGTCTATGGACAGCTTGGGGGAGCAGGGGGAATGGGGGGTTGCCAGCTTGAAGGAATAAGGGGAATGGATGTAGCCAGCTTGGGGGAGTAAGGGTAATGGGGGGTAGCGAGCTTGGCCGAGTAAGGGGAATTAGAGGAAGCCAGCTTGGGACAATAAGGGGAATGGGAGGTAGTCAGCTTGAGGGAGTGAGGGATGGGAAGAAGCCAGATTGCGGGAGTAAGGAGAGTGGGAGGAAGCCACTTTCGGTAGGGGGGAGGGGAGCAGCATAGGTGTGTAAGGGGGATGGGAGGTAGCCAGCTTGCAGGATTAAGGTGAATGGGGAATGGAATCCTCTGCCTCAGAAGGCAGTGAAAGTTTCTGAAAACTCGTGCTTACGTTTTTTCCCCCCCAATGAACCAATGAAAATGCCTGGTCAGCAAAGGAAATTAACTAAAACTACCTACGACTAGAACTACATGGTGCCCCCACTACAACTGCACCTATGACTACAGGATTATCAATTTTTGGTCACAGAAAAAGTTTCAACATGTTGAAAAATTTGCGGCGACCATACTGAGACCGCGACTAGTTCCCAGAAGGCGGGAACTCCTCGCGACCATGAAGGAAGCTCACCAAAGACCACCAGTGAACATGTGGCGATCATGTGGCGATTAAGAGGTGAGCGCAGTCTCCTGCACTCACCTAAAAAGTCGCCTAAGTGGGACAGGCACTTAAGGGGAATTGGAGGAAACCAGTTTGGGGAAATAAGGCGAATGTGAGGCAGTCAGCTTGGGGGGTAAGGGATGGAAGGTAGCTAGCCTGGGGTAGTGAGAGATGGGAAGTAGCCAGCTTGGAGGAGTAAGGGGAATGGGCGGAATCCAGCTTGGAGGATTAAGGGAAGGGAAATAGCCATCTTGGGGAGTAAGGGGAATGGGAGGAATCCAGTTTGGAGGATTAAGGGAAGGGAAGTAGCCATCTTGGGGGAATAAGGGGAATGGAATCCTCTGCCACAGAAGGCAGTGGAGGGCGATTCTCAGGATGCTTTCAAGAGATGGTTAGAGAAAGTTCTTAAAGATAGCAGAGTCAAGAGATATGGGGAGAAGGCAGGAACGCGGTACTGATTGTGGATGATTAGCCATGATCACATTGAATGGCGGCGCTGGCTCAAAGATCCGAATGGCCCACTCCTGCACCTATTGCCTATTGTCTATTGTCTATGGACATCTTGGAGGAGTAAAGGGAATTGGAGGTTGCCACCTTGGAAGAATAAGGGGAATGGGATGTGGCCAGCTTGGGGGATTAAGGGTTATGGGAGGAAGCCAGCTTGGGAGATAAATGGATGGGAGGAAGCCAGCTTGGGGGATTAAGGGGAATTGGTGGAAACCAGTTTAGGGGAGTAAGTGGAATGAGTGTAAGTGGAATGAGAGGCAGTCAGCTTGTGGAATTGTGGAGTATGTGGATTTGGGGGCATCCATTGGGGGAATAACGGGAGTGAGAGTTAGCCATCCTGGGGGAGTAAGGGGAATGGGAGGCAGCCAGTTTGGGGGAGTATGTGATGGGAGGATGTCAGCTTGGGGTAGTAAGAGTTGGGATGTGCCCAGCTTGGGGGAATAAGAGGATTGGAAGGCAGCCAGCTTGGGAAATTAAGAGGAATGGGAATTAGCCAACTTTGGGTAGTGAGGGATGGGAGGAAGCCAGCTTGGATGGGAATGATGAAAGGTAGGTTGCCAGCTTGGAGGAGTAAGGGTAATGGGAGATAGCCTGCTTGGAGGAGTAAGGAATGGGAGGCAGCCAGCTCGCACGAGTAAGGGGAATGGGTCGAAGCATGTTTGTGGGAGTAAGGGATGGGAAGTGTAATAGCGCCACCTTTGGTCGGAGGATTGTAAATGATTGAATAAACCACAGTACACTGTGCAGTCGAGTTCCGGTCACCAGTGAGTCAACTAAAGATATCACAAAATGGCGACAAGGATGGGATCGTGGATTCCCCACATTTAATTGTTCGTGTAATAAGGAATTCTACAAAGGCACAGAGGAGGTTGTATAATTTTCTGTGTCACAGAAAGCTGAAAATCTGGTCACAAAGTTTGAATTCTGTGAGACTGTCAGGAATAAAAAATAGCGGTGCCCAGCGAGTGCATCGGACGATTGGGTGAGTTCCAGCAAAGCTGGGAAATGTTCAGTGCGTACATCAAATGTTTAAAGATGTTTTTTGCTGCAAATAACATTACTGAACTAGAAGCTTCTGATGCGGAATCAAGACATTTGAATGAAGCAACTCAAGGTAGGAAAAGAGCAATTTTTCTCACGGAAATGTGTCCCGATGTTCATGATACATTAAAGAATTTGTTAGCTCCAGCCAAACCAAAGGACACGCCCCTGAAGGATATTCTTAAGAAGTTAACAGAACATTATGACCCGAAGCACTTAGAAATAGCTGAAAGCTATCGATTTGGAATGAGATGCCAACTTCCAGAGGAGGACATTAGTCATTTTATTATGGCACTTGAGAGGTTAGCAATTCATTGTAATTTGGGAAATTTCCAAGACCGGGTGTTAAGAGACTGTTTTGTGTGTGGACTGAGAAGTGAGCAGATCCAAAGTAAGCTGATGATGAAGGTGTATGACCTGACCTTTTAAACAGCTTGTAAAACTGCTTTGTCAATGGATATGGCAGAGATGGGTTGTAAAGAAGCCAGGACAACTTCTAGACAACTAACGGAAGAGTTGAACAAACTGCAATCCAGCAAATCAAAGACACATAGGTCGACAAAGACATCAGAGAATTGTTATCCATGGAAGGGTAACAAGACTACTGCTAAGTCTTGCTATCACTGTTTGGGCTCACATCTAGCACAGTCTTGTCCATTCTTCAAGGCTGGGTGTTACTCGTGTCACAAGATGGGACATCTAGTGAAGGCTTGTCGCAAGGCTAAGCAGAGCAAAGGTTCAACAACAAGTAAGCATCTTCATTCTGTGGATCAACTGCAAGCAGAGGAAGAGCCTCTCGACATACAGTATACACCATCTGCAGCAATGAGCTAGTGAACCGGAAGACAAAGAATGTGTCCGTGCAAGTCCAGTTGAATGGAGCTCATCTTAGCATTAAAGTCGACACAGGAGCATCTATGAGCGTGATTCCAGAATCTGTGTATCGGGAGAAGCTGAGTCAAATTCCTTTGGAAGCGAAGGGAATCGAGCTACGTGTTTACTCTGTAGAGAAGATTCCAGTGTTAGGAAGCATAAATGTACCAGTTAGGCATCAGGAGCAACAGGAGGGGTTGCCTCTCGTAGTTGCAAAGGGAGATTAGCCTGCGTTGCTAGGTCGGAATTGGTTGCAGATCTTGAAGCTCAACTGGAACGAGATATTCCTCGTTCGCGAAGAATTCAAGTGTCCGGATGACGTAATCAAGCAACATCCGAAGGTGTACATCGACCAGGGAGAGCCAATCAAGGGGTACATGGCGAAAGTACTCGTGAAGCAGGATGCGACACCAGTGCATTGCAAACCCCTGGCCATACCGTATGCACTTAAGGACAAGGATGAGAAAGAACTGAAAAGACTTGAAACTGAGAACATTATCAGTAAGGTAGAAAGTAGTGAATGGGCAACACCCATTGTAGTTGTACCTAAACCTGACGGTAATGTTAGACTTTGTGGGGAGTATAAGGTAGCCGTAAACCAGGTACTTGAAGGTAGCGTACCAGATACCCTACCAACGGCAGAGGATTTGTTTAGCACCCTCACAGGCGGTCAAGTCTTCACAAAAATGGACTTGACGAATGCCCACTTGCAGTTAGGTGTAGATGACGAATCTAAATCCAAGTTGACTATTAACACGCATTTGGAATTGTTTCAGTACAATAGGCTCCCATTTGGCATATCATCAGCACCAGGGATTTTTCAAGGGTTGATGACACAAATTCTAGAGGGAATTGAAGGTGTGTTGTGTTACTTGGATGACATCCTTGTCTCAGCCCCTGACAGGCAGACATATGATGAAAGGTTGGAAGAGATACTCAAACGCCTTGAAATACACAATGTAAGTCACACAGGGTGATGTAAAGCCCCGCTCCAGGCCATTTTCAAACCAAATTTCGTTTGAACTTCATTTGAGGTTCAAATGACAATAAACAGTATTGTATTGTATTGTAAGAGTGAAGGCACAGAAGTGTGTGTTCTTTTAGAATTCGGTAACTTGGGTCATAAGATAGACAAGGATGGTCTACACCCCACCAAGGGTAAAGTTGATGCGATCAAGAACGTGCCCACTCCCAGAAACATATCTGAGATCCGATCCTTTTTAGGATTAGTGAACTATTATGGGAAGTTCGTGCCAAATTTGTCCACCTGTTTACATCCCTTGAACGAGCTCCTGAGAAAAGATGTACCATGGAAGTGGACACGTGAATGTGATCAAGCTTTCAAGTCATGTAAAGCTCAGTTGGCAGAGAGTACAATGCTTGTTCATTACGATGTCAATAAGCCAATTAAGTTAGTATGTGATGCTTTATTATATGGTGTTGGTGCTGTGATCTCTCATGTGCTAGAAAATGGAAAGGAGAGGCCTATAGCATTTGAATCTAGAACACTCAGTGCCAGTGAGAGACATTATGCACAAATAGAGCAAGAGGCTCTTGCATTGATTTTTGGCGTTAGAAGGTTTCACGAATATTGTATGGTAGAAGGTTTGTAATCAAGACATATCACCAGCCGTTGACAGTGATCCTAAATCCAAAAGCATACATCCCAACTCTGGCAGCAGCCAGAATGCAAAGATGGACATTAATATTGTCTGCATACCAGTATGATATTCAATATCATAAGGCAGCAGAGCACAGCAATGCTGATGCCATGTCTAGATTACCTTTGGAATCGGAGGTTACCCCAAACAGAGAGGACTTATTTTATTTCTCTCATGTAGATGAGTTATCTATCACTTCATGGGACATTCGGAAAGCTACTCGCACTGATAAACTTTTGTTAAATAGTGCAGGAATATGTTACAAATGGATGGCCAAGCAAATTGCCGGATTCAGAGGCAGAACTGAAACCATTCTTTGTACGTAGGAATAAACTCTCAGTAGACCAAGGACGTGTCATGTGGAGAGCAAGAGTTGTAATCCCTGACAGATACAGAGTCAAATTGCTAAGAGATCTTCATAATCAGCATTTGGGAATGTGTCTAACAAAGATTCTAGCTAGAAGCTATCTATGGTGGCCGGGTCTAGATAAGGACATAGAACAAATGGTGAAAGTGTGTAGCACATGTCAAGCAGTGGGAAAGAATCCACCAACAGTATCGCTACAGCCATGGAAATGGCCGGCTAGAGTGTGGCAAAGATTACTTAGCAGAGTTAGATGGACAACAATTGTTCATTGTGATTGATAGTCACTCCAAGTGGGTTGAGGTATTTCCGATGAACAACACGACATCCAGCAAAACGATAGACATTTAGCGAGGATTGTTTGCGTCCAATGGATTTCCAGAAGAAATTGTGTCTGATAACGGACCTCAATTCTGTTCACATGAGTTTGCACAATTCATGAAAGGGAATGGAGTAAAACACACTAGAGTCACTCCATACCATCCCGCTTCAAATGGTGCAGCAGAACGCACAGTGCAAATGGTGAAGCGTAATTTAGTCAAACAACTGCTGGATCCAAATCCAAAGAAAAGACAGTTGGCTCTGTCTCACAAACTGACTAACTTTCTGATTACATATCGAAACTCACCTCACACCACTACTGGTCAAACGCCAGCTGAACTGTTCTTGAAGAGAAAACCCAGAAGGTTTTCATCGTTGAAACCAAATTTGGTTCAAACAGTAGAAGAGAACATGAGTATCAAAAAGTATATCATGACAGAGGTAGAGTAAAGGAAAGGATTGTTGAGTTGAATCAGAAGGTAAAGGTCAAAAAACCATCATCACAAGTGGGTGAAGTGGTTACCTGGCAGAGTAGTGAGAAAGCGCGGACCACGGACATACTTGGTCAAGATGTTTGGAAGTGCGGAGGTGAGAAAAGCCTATGAGAAAAGTCATGCCTATGCAAGCACAGACAGGTTTGCACCCAGATCAATAGGACGAGTCAGATAATTTGGTTACTAATCAAGTACATGTACCAATGGATGAACCAGAAATGGACAAAGAAGGTACACAAGATAGTGAGAGTTTGAACCAGCCTGAAAATGGAGGTTCAAGAGTGGTTGAGTGGTTCAAAATTGACTGATGGACTGGAATCTATGAATGTAGGTCAAAAGAAAGGCTTGACCTGATCAGAAATTAGGCCATGTTGTTCTAAACATTCAGAAACTTTTGGTTGGAGAGAGGAGGGAGAGAGGGAGAAGAAAGGGAGGGAGGAGGTAGTGAGATGATGGAGGAGAAGGCAGGGAAGGGAGAGAGGGGCGGCGGTGAAGGGAAGGGAGAGAGCAAGGAGGTAGGGAGAAGGATGGGGGAGGGGAGAAGTGAAGGGAGAGAAGGAGAGAGAGGGGAAAGGGAGGAAAGAGGAGGACGATGGAGGAGGTGAGAGAGGGAAGTCGGGAGGGAGGGAGGAGGGAGGGAGAACGTGAGGAGAAAGGGAGGGAGCGGATGAGGGATGGGAGGGGGGAGGGACGGGGAGAGTGGATGGAAGCGAGGGTGGGATTGCTCTATTCTTAGTAATTGCTTTACTTGGGTGCTGTCTTGTCGTTTCTTTCGGTCGTTCTTATTTCTTCAGGTTTGGTTTCGGCTTTCTTTCTCTCTTTTTTTTGTTTATATAAGGGCGGGATCTGGCTCTATTCTTTGTCTTTGGATTCTATCGGGAGGGGAGGGAGAAATGGAAGGGGAAGGGAGGCTTTCCAAAATGGCTTCAACGTCATCATCTGGTGCTAAAAGCAGGAAGCAGCCGTTCAAACTGCAGCATACAAAGAGTTGGCAATGAATGCACTGTCAAGTAAGGTGCATAGAAGACATGTCAATTGGTAGCAAAGTTATGCATTCTTGTACTTTTACATGGGTATGACCGCGCATAACATCAGCAAAATGGCACCGCGTAAAAATACTGATTTCCTCAGCAAAATACTAAATTTCAGGTACTAGAACACTTGGAGGTAGTCAGCTTGGAGGTGTACAGGATGGGAGGAAGCCAGATTGGGGGAGTGAGGGGATTGGGAGGTAGCCAGCTTGGGGGAGAAATGCATGGGAGGTTCCCAGGTTGGAGGAATAAGGGGAATGGGAGGAAACCAACTTGGAGGATTAAGGGCTGGGATGTAGCCAGCTTGTGGGTGGGGGAGGGTAAGGGGAATGAGACAACGGTAGCTTGGGGGAAGTAAGCGATGGGAGAGTCAGTTTGGGACAGTAAGTGGAATGGGAGGTAGTCACCTTAGGAGTGGAAGGGATGGGAGGAAGCCAGCTTGTGGGAATAAGGGGAATGGGAGGTAAGTAGCTTGGAGCAATAAGGCCTGGGAGGAACCCAGCTTGGGGGAGTAAGTGATGGGCGGAAGCCATCTTGGGAGATAAGGGGAATGGGGACTGGAATCCTCTGCCTCAGAAGGCAGTGGAGGCCGTTTCTCTAAATGCTTTCAAGAGAGGGATAGAGAGAGCTCTTAAAGATAGTGGACTCAGGGGAAAGGGGAGAAGGCAGGAACGGGGACTGATTGTGATGATCAGCCATGATCACAGTGACTATCGATGCTGGCTCAAGGGGCCAAATGGCCCACTCCTGCACTTATTGCCTATTGTTTATTGTCTATGAACAGCTTGGGGGAGTAAGGGGAATAGGAGGAAGCCAGCGTGCGGAGCAAGGGGAATGGGAGCATAGATTGGTTACTCCACACTAACCAATGTAGCGCTTTATTATTAAAAGCTCTGCCTACTACACTATTCATATTATCGTAACCCAGCTTGTGCTATTAGTCTTTTGATGCTACACAGCTGAAGCAGCATGCTATAGTACTGTAAGTGTCTTTTAATAAATTCTGTTGTACCATGTTTGTGAGAATGACTGGGACATTTACATGTTGTCAGAAGTGGTTGGTAACTCACTCCGTGTTTAAGCATATCTGGTTTTATTTAATCTGCTGAGTTTTGTTTTCGTCTGTTCACTATTGCTGCCATGGCCAGCTCACTTCGCCGTCCAAACACTCTGATCATTAACTCGGACATCGCTGAAAGTTGGCGCATTATTGAGCATGACTACAACCATTACATTCGTGCTGCTCATCGCAACGCTGCACCAGACGTGTGTGCCTCTATACTACTCAATGTCGCAATGAAGCTTGCTGAGCGTTTCAACTATGCGCCTGCACTTCTGGATCACACCAACCAGATTGTGGTACAATAGGCAATAGACAATAGGTGCAGGAGTAGGCCATTCGGCCCTTCGAGCCAGCACCGCATTTCAATGTGATCATGGCTGATCATCCCCACTCAGTACCCCGTTCCTGCCTTCTCCCCATATCCCCTGACTCTGCTATTTTTAGGAGCACTATCTAGCTCTCTCTTGAAAGCATCCAGAGAACCCACCTCCACCGCCCTCTGAGGCAGAGAATTCCACAGACTCACGACTCTCTGTGAGAAAATGTGTTTCCTCGTCTCCGTTCAAAATGGCTTACTCCTTATTCTTAAACTGTTGCCCCTGGTTCTGGACTCCCCCAACATCGGGAACATGTTTCCTGCCTCTAGACTCGGCTTGTACTCGCTAGAATTTAGAAGATTGAGGGGGGATCTTATAGAAACTTACAAAATCTTAAGGGGTTGGACAGGCTAGATGCAGGAAGATTGTTCCCGATGTTGGGGAAGTCCAGAACAAGGGGTCACAGTTTAAGGATAAGGGGGAAATCTTTTAGGACCAAGATGAGGAAAACATTTTTCACACAGAGAGTGGTGAATCTCTGGAATTCTCTGCCACAGAAGGTAGTTGAGGCCAGTTCATTGGCTATATTTAAGAGGGAGTTAGATGTGACCCTTGTGGCTAAAGGGATCAGGGGGTATGGAGAGAAGGCAGGTACAGGATATTGAGTTGGATGATCAGCCATGATCATATTGAATGGCGGTGCAGGCTCGAAGGGCCGAATGGCCTACTCCTGCACCTATTTTCTATGTTTCTACTGTTTCTAAACCTACGCTGTACTCCGCACAAGAATGTCCTTCCTCAAATTATGGGACCAAAACTGTACACAATACTCATGGTGTCTCACTAGGGCTCTGTACAACTGCAGAAGGACCTCTTTGTTCCTATATTCGATTTTTGTTATAAAGGCCAACATGCCATTCGCTTACTTCACTGCCTGCTGTATCTGCATGCTTACTTTCATAGACTGACATACAAGGACCCCCAGATCCCGTTGCACTTCCCCTTTTCCCAACTTGACGCAATTTAGATAGTAATCTGCCTTCCTGTTTTTGCTACCAAAGTGGATAACCTCCCATTTATCCGCATTGAACTTCATCTGCCATGCATCTGCCCACTCCCCCAACCTGTCCAAGTCACCCTGCACTCTCATAGCATCCTCCTCACAGTGCACACAGCCACCCAGCTTTGTGCAATTTGCTAATGTTACTTTGAATCCCTTCATCCAAATCATTGATGTATATTGTAAATAGCTGCGGTCCCAGCATCGAGCCTTGCGGTACCCCACTAGTCACTGCCTGCCATTCTGAAAGTGACCTGTTAATCCCTACTCTTTGTTTCCTGTCTGCTAATCACTTCTCTATCCATGTCAGAACTCTACGCCCAATACCATGTGACCTAATTTTCCCCACTAATCTCCTATGTGGGACCTTATCAAATGCTTTCTGAAAATCCAGGTACACTACATTCACTGGCTCTCCCTTGTCCATTTTCTTATTTACATCTTCAAAAAATTCCAGAAGATTAGTCAAGCATGATTTCCCCTTCGTAAATCCATGCTGACTTTGACCGATCCTGTTACTGCTATCCAAATGTTCGGCTATCTCATCTTTTTTTATTAACTCCAGCATCTTCCCCACCACTGATCCTGAGTCTATAGAACATTGGAAAATTATCACCAATGCATCCACGATTTCTAGAGCCACTTCCTTAAGTACCCTGGGATGCAGACCATCAGGCACTGGGGATTTATCAGCCTTCAGTCCCATCAGTCTATCCAACACCATTTTCTGCCTAATGCGGATTTCCTTCAGTTCCTCCATCACCCCAGATCCTCTGGCCACTACTATATCAGGAAGATTGTTTGTGTCCTCCTTAGTGAAAACAGATCCAAAGTAGCTGTTCAACTCATCTGCCATTTCCTTTTTCTTCATATATTCACATTTTCGGTCTTCAAGGATCCAACTTTGTTCTTAACTATTTTTTTCCCGTATTGTCTTTTTGGTTATCATCTGTTGCTCTTTAAACATTACCCGATGCTCTTGCTTCCCGCTCATCTTTGCTACGTTGTACTTCTTCGCTTTAATTTTTATACTGTCCCTGACAAACCTTGTCAGCCATGGTCGTCCCTTTCTCCCCTTGGAATCTTTTTTCCTCTTTGGAATGAACTGATCCTGCACCTTCTGTACTATTCCTAGAAACACCTGCCATTTTTGTTCCACTGGCATCCCTGCTAGTGTATCTTTCCAGTCAACTTTGGCCAGCTCCTCCCTCATGGCCCCATAGTCCCCTTTATTCAACTGCAACACTGACACCTCCGATCTACCCTTCTCCCTCTCCAATTGTAGATGAAACCTGACCATATTATGGTCACTGCCTCCTAATGGCTCATTAACCTTGAGGTCCTTTATCAAATCCGGTTCATTACATAACACTAAATCCAGAATTGCCTTCTCCCTGGTAGGCTCCTATACAAGCTGTTCTAAGAATCCATCACAACGGCACAAAAGTCCCGTTCTTGGGGTCCAGTACCAACCTGATTTTCCCAGTCTACCTGCACATTGAAATCTCTCATAACAACCACAGCATTACCTGCTGAAACTATTGATAACGCCACAGTCCTACTCGCTAAGTTCAGACAGCAAACTTCATGCAAACTCCATACTGGAACATCCTACATTTCTTGCTCACAACCAACGGCAAGGAGAACCTGTTGAAAATTAGTGATCTGAAATGCATGGCTGCATGCTGCCGTTTTCGGGAACTGTTTGAGGATCTCATCCACAAACTGGTATGAGGTCTGCTTAGTGATCAGGTATGAGATGAACTGCTCTGTGATACTGAACTGACCTTGGCCCTAGCTGAGCATACTTGCAGGATTGGTGAATAACTGTTTCTCACACAAAGACTTTGGGCCCTGGGCCACATTCCCCATACAGTGTCAATGCTAACAACACCTCCTATCATAACAGGCATTCACAACCCCACACATCACCTCAACAGCCTCACAAATCAATCGAACAGTGCTGTTACTGTGATGGCTTCCACACTCCAGGTCGCGAATTCTGCGCTGCTTACAGTAAAATTTGCCACTACTGTAAGAAGATTAACCACTTCATGAAATGCTGTCATTCACGCATAGCTTGTTCATTCCCAAGACAATCTGTGCACCTTTTAAAACATGAACCTACTGATAACGAGTACCAGGAGCTGGAAGCACCTTCTCCTGTTCGGCTCCCAGAGCATGAATATAACAGTCCTAACATCAACTCGCTGATTGCTTCCACTAACAAGCAACTTGACCCTGAAGTTTCTCTGCTCGTCACCAAAGGTTGCAATGGTGCCAAGTGCAATGTCATGTCTTTATTTGAATTTAAACAAATTCGTAATACTGAACATATTGCAAACACTTCGGCCACTTTGCCAGCCTACGTGGGAGGGGAACTGCTCCCACTTGGAGAAAGTGAACTGAATTGCCGCCTGGAGTCACGAGCTCACAACCTGAAGTTTTTCATTGTCGGTGCAAATTTTGCAACTCTGCTTGGCATTAATGCATGCCAGGATCTAGGACTGGTTGGTTACCTTTGGGCCTGCTGTCCATCAAATTTCTCCCACTGAGGGCTCCACTCAGCAGATACTTTCACAATACAAAGTACTATTTGACGATAAGCATGGAAAGTTACCCATTAAATGCAACATCACCACTGATCCAAATGTCTTACCTGTGGTCTGAGCACCACACCGCATTCCACATGCTATGCACGACAGAGTCTACAATGAGCTCCAGCAGATGGTGTCCCTGGGTGTCATTGCTACAGTCACCGACCCGTCCGACTGGCTTTCCACCATGGTGGTTGCAACAAAGAAGAACAAGGAAGAAATCCGAATCTGCATCAACCCAAGAGACCTAAGCCCACACTACCCGATGCGTACAGTAGAGAAAGTTGCTGCTCAGATAGACAGTGCGCCTGTGTTTCCTGTACTAGATCTAAAAAGTTCATTCTGGCAGATCCCGTTGGATCCTGACTTGTCACATTCGACACCCCCTTTGGCCGCTATATATTTCAGCAGATGCCCTTTGGCATCAACTCTGTTGTGAGGTTGTCCAACACTCAATGGAACAATTATTTGCGGGGTACCCATGCGCCATCATTGTCGATGATATTCTCGTTGCCGGACGCAACACGGCTGAACATGACGCCAATTTGAAAAAAGTACTAGACTGTGCTAAAGACATCCATCTCAAGCTCAACCCTCTAAAATGCAAATGTTGTGCCACAGAGGTCAACTATGTCGAACACGTATTCATCAGTGATGGCCTCAGACTGACATTACGAGTTTACAGAGATTCCTGAGAATGATCAACTAGTTGTGGAAATTCATTCCCAACCTCAGCAATACATCTTCCCCCCTGCAGGAACTAACTCACACCAGCAGAAACAACTCTTGCTCTCACACCCTGTTCCTACTCTGCTGTTGCCCACAGTTGCTACCGACATATTCGAGTGATGTGAAAACATTATTTGGTTCTCTTGACTCGTATTCGGGCTGGTTCAAGATTGACCTACTCCAAAACATTACATCCGATACAGTCATTCAAAAGCTGTTACGCCACTTCTCCATACACACCTGCACACCTCCTGTCAGATAACGGCAGTCAGTTCACCAGCCAGTGTTTCAAAAACATTGCTCAATGATGGGATTTTCGCCATGTCACCAGCAGTCCCGAATTTCCACAGTCAAACGGACTTGTAGAACGGATGGTCCGTAGCGCCAAACAATTATTGGAGTGCTCACACCTTGCTAAATCTGACGTATTCTTAGACCTGCTCAACGAAAGGAACATCGCCCGTGACTCAATACTGGGGTCTCCAGCCCAATGCCTGATATCCCAGCAGACCCGTGCTGCCCTGCCCGTGCCCCAGCAGCTGCTGCAGCCACTGGTCCATTCACCTCCTGTTGTCCAGAAACACCTCCAATTGAAAAGTGATGCACAGAAACAATCTTTCGACAAGTCCAGCAAACCACTTAAACCTCTCTCTAGTGGGCAAGTTGTTTGCCTTCAGACCGACAAGGGCTATGGCCATTTGGGTTACATCTACAGCCCTGCCAAGGAACAGAGCTCATACCTGGTGAGCGCCAATGGAGGAATTTACAGACACAACCGTCAACATTTCCTTCCTGTGAAGGAACCATGTTGTGCGGTCTTGTATCCAGAAGCCATGCGTCTGATTTACCATTCTAATGTTGGACTGTCTCTTCCCTCGCGCTCTGCTGGTGCAGATCAGCCACTGGTATAGTAAGGGGAATAGGAGGAAACCAGCTTGCGGGAGTAAGGGGAAAGGGAAGCATCCTGCTTGGGGGTGTAAGGGGAATCAATCAATCAATCAAAGACTTTATTGTCATTCAAAAATACACTAACAAATGCAAGTCTGAACGAAATTTTGTTGCGTCTGACTCACCGTGCAACATAAAATAACAAAAGGATAAAATAGATAAAAAGATAAAATAGATAAAAGGATAAATAGTGGCGGCACATTATATGGAATTCAAGTCTGATGGCTCGGGGGAAGAAGATGTTGCAAAACCTGGCCGTTCTGCTCCTTATACTGTGATACCTTTTGCCTGAGGGCAGCAGAGTGAATAGTCCATGATGGAGATGTGTGGGGTCTTTTATATTGCTGTTGGCCTTGGACAAGCAACGTTTGCTCGCAATGTCCCGGATTGAAGGAAGATAAGTCCCGATGATTTTTTCAGCCATCCTCACCACTCTCTGCACGGACTTCCAGTCAGATGCTTTGCAGTCCCCAAACCAGACAGAGATGCAGCTGGTCAAAATACTCTCTCTGGTGCCCCTGTAGAAAGTGGTGAGGGCGATGTGGGGGAGCTGAACTCTTCTCATCCGGCGCAGAAAGTGAAAACGCTACTGCGCTCTCTTAACTAGTGATGTGATGTTTTGTGACCAGGTCAGACTGTTCGTGATCTGCACCCCCAGGAACTTAGTGCTACTGACCAACTCCACATCGATGTCATTAATGTGTAATGGTGTGTGACTGTGCCGGTTTCTCCTGAAGTCAACAATGACCTCCTTTGTTTTGTCAAGATTCAGGATCAGATTGTTTGTGTTGCACCAGTCCACCAGTTGTTTCATCTCCTCCCTGTAACCAAGTTCATTGTCGTCCCGGATAAGGCCCACCATTGTTGTGTCATCTGCGTACTTCATGATGTGGTTTGTACTAAACCTGGCACAACAGTCGTGGGTCATCAGGGTAAACAGCAGTGGATTCAGGACACAGCCCTGAGGGGAACCGGTGCTCAGAGAGATGATGTTGGAGGTGTTGTTTGCAACCCACACTGACTGGGGTCTGTCAGTGAGGAAGTCCAGTAGCCAGTTACACAAGTGGGTGCTGAGGCCCAATGAACCCAATTTGCATACCAAGTGCTGAGGGATGATTGTATTGAACGCTGAACTAAAGTCCACGAACAGCATTCGCACATGTGTGTTCTTCTCCTCTAGATGTTCAAAGCTCAGGTGGAGTACGGAGGATATGGCGTCCTCTGTGGAGCGGTTTGGCCTGTAAGCAAACTAGGATGGGTCAAGTGTGGAGGGGAGTCTGGAGGGAATATGGTCCCTGACCAGCCTCTCGAAGAACTTCATCGTTATGGGAGTGAGTGCTACAGGGCGGTAATCGTTGAGACATGTTATTGCGGATTTTTTTTGGCACTGGTATGATGGTGGCAGTCTTGAAACACGATGGGACAACAGCCTGGTTCAGCGAGGTGTTGAAGATGTCAGTAAGGACATGTGCCAGCTGATCAGCACATTCGCTGAGCACCCAGACCTGGTATGTTATCAGGGCTTGCCGCCTTCCGTATGTTCACTCCTTTTAGGGTCCTCCGAACATCCACTGTATCAAGACTGAGTGCCTGTTCATCACAGTGAGGAATACCTTTCCTCGCAGGTGTGTTGTTGAATGCCTCGAACCATCCAAAATATTTATTGAGTTCATTGAGGAGGTTTATGTTGTTTTCACAGTGTGGTGGAGCAGCCTTATAGTCCATGATGGTTTTGATTCCCTGCCACATGAACCTGGTGTTCATGGGGTCATGAAAGCTCTGGATTTTCTGACCGTGGGCACGCTTTGCCAGCCTGATGACTCGGTTCATGTTGGCTCTTGCGGATCTGAGTGCCACCAAGTCGCCGGTTTTAAACGCGGCATTTCATGCTCTCAGCATTCCACATACCTCAGGGGTCATCCAGGGTTTCTGGTTGGCCTGTATAGTGACGGTCTTAGTGACACAGACATCCTCTATACACTTTTCCATGTGAGTAGACACAGACACAACATACTCCTCCAGGTTGGTGTGTTGATTGTCAGTTGCAGCCTTCCTGAACATGTCCCAGTCCGTGCACTCAAAGCAGTCCTGTAATGCTGTCATAGCTCCCTCTGGCCAGACCATAACCTGCTTCACAGTAGGGTTTTCTCTGGTAAGCAGGGGCCTGTATGCAGGAATTAACATCACAGAGATATGGTCTGAGCAGCTCCTGTCCGACCGGGATGTTGTTAGCCCTTCCACGCTAATAGCACCATCGGGAACAGAGGAGTTTAACCACGTCTCTGTTAGGATCAGGGCACAGCAATCTCTCACCTCCTGTTTGGTTACCAGATCCAGCCTCAAGTAGTCCAACTTACTCTCCAAGGAGCGGACGTTAGTGAGCAGGATAGATGGAAGTTCTGCAGGGGTTAGCCTTTAGTTTTGCCGTTAGCCCCCCGCGAGTGCCGTGCTTCTGCTTCCTGTCACACCATCTCCTCTGAGTGCGGCCAGTGCTGGTAGGAGACTCCACAGCTTCGTAGGCCGCTGGCTCCAGCCGACACAGCAGTCCGAGACTCCGTTTAGTATCCAGAGTGGCCGGATCCACGACCGCTGAACTGCTGGATGTACGCAGCTCCAACATAAACTGACAGTCACACACCACCTGCATCCCATCACACTGAACAGTGACCAGCAAACTCTCCGCACTAAGCAAGTTATTTACTGTTAAAATTCTATTGCAATCGGGAGCCAGTGCAGCCACAGCGGAGCAAGGCGCTGCCATTTAAACTATTTTACTGGGAATAAACCAGCCTGGTGGCGTAAGTGGAATGGGATATAGCCAGCTTGGGGTAGTGACTACCTTCACCGGAGATGAGATAGGTGGTAGAACAGGAGCAGGAGAGTGAAGCAGCATCACCAGCGGTGAAACTGGAGAACTTGGCAGGGGTCGTGATCGTAGGTGAGATGATCGGAGCAGGGGTGGCAGGCAATGGTGGTATGATCTGGCCAGGGCTGTTGGATGGGGATGGAAGTATGCTTGTGTGCTCCGGATAATACGGAGGTGGTGCTGGTTCATTAATAGGCAGGATGTGCTGTCTATTACACCTAATTTGAGGAAGGACATCCTTGTGATTGAGGCAGTGCAGCGTAGGTTCACGAGATTGATCCCTGGGATGGCGGGACTGTCATATGAGGAAAAATTGAAAAGACTAGGCTTGTATTCACTGGAGTTTAGAAGGATAGGGGGGGATCTTAGAGCAACATATAAAATTATAAAAGGACTGGACAAGCTAGATGCAGGAAAATTGTTCCCAATGTTGAGCCACAACCAGAACCAGGGGCCACAGTCTTAAGGGCCTGTCACACCAGCATGCGACTGCATGCGGCGAGCGCAACCTAACGTGGTCGTTTGAGCCGTACGGCCTCGCGGGGCCGGTCCCACTTCGATCGCCGGAGCCGTATGCAGTTGTGCGGGGCTGGTCCGGACATCGCGCGGGGCTCAGAAAAACTGACACTGTCCAAAAATCCCGCGCGGCAACGGCCTGTCAGCCCGCAGCCACATTGAGGCTGTACGCAGCGCCTCGACGGGCGTACGCAGCGTCTTGACGGCATACGCCTAGCACGTGGCGTTGCGTGGACGTCACCGACCGACGTGCCGTTGCATGATGACGTAACCGCCTGACGCCTTGCGACATCCAAATTCACTCAGCCCACCTCCTGCCCAGCTGATTGGTGAGTATGATGTCGGGACCAACCCCGCACAACTCCATACGCCTCCGCGGTTGGATGTGGGACCGGCCCCGCAAGGCCGTACGCCTCAAGCCACCATATTTGGTCGTGTTCGCCGCATGCAGACGCATGCTGGTGGGACAGGCTCTTTAGAATAACGGGGTAGCCATTTAAGACTGAGGTGAGAAAAAACTTTTTCACCCAGAGAGTTGTGAATTTGTGGAATTCCCTGCCATAAGTGGAGGCCAAATCACTGGATGGATTTAAGAGAGAGATAGAGCTGGAGGGACTAGAGGAATCAAGGGATATGGGGAGAAGGCAGGCACGGGTTATTGATTGGGAATGATCAGCCATGATCACAATGAATGTCGGTGCTGGCTAGAAGGGCCAAATGGCTTCCTCCTGCACCTATTTTCTATGTCTGTAGGACAGTAAAAGCTTTTTTAGATATGTTAAGTGAAGAAGAATAGCAAAGTCAAATGTGGGTCCATTGAAGGCAGACACGGGTGAAATTATTATGGGGAACAAGGAAATGGCAGAAGAGATGAAAAGGTACTTCATATCTGTCTTCACTAAGGAAGACACAAACAATCTCCCAGAAGTACTGGAGGGCAGAGAATCAAAGGGGGTCGAGGAACTGAAAGAAATGTCCATTAGGCGGGAAATAGTATTGGGTAGGCTAATGGGACTGAAGGATGATAAATCCCCAGGGCCTGATGGACTGCATCCCAGGGTCCTCAGGGAGGTGGGTCTAGAAATAGTGGACACATTGGTGAACATTTTCCAATGTTCAATAGATTCAAGATCAGTTCCTGTGGATTGGAGGATAACTAATGTTATCCCACTTATCAAGAAAGGTGCTAGAGAGAAAACAGGGAATTACAGACCAGTTAGCCTGACTTTGGTGGTGGGAAAGATGCTGGAGTCTATTATTAATGAGGTAATAATGGGGCATTTGGATAGCAGTAAAAGGATTTGTCCAAGTCAGCATGGATTTATGAAAGGAAAATCATGCTTGACCAATCTTCTGGAACTTTTTGAGGATGTGACAAGTAAAATGGATGAAGGGGTGCCAGTGGATGTATCTAGACTTTCAGAAAGCCTTTGATAAGGTTCCGCATGGGAGACTGGTGACTAAAGTTAGAGCACATGGTATTGGGCGTAGGGTGTTGACACGGATAGAATATTGGTTGACAGACCGGAAGCAAAGAGTCGGAGTGAACGGGTCCTTTTCAGAATGGCAGGCAGTGGCGAGTGCAGTGCCGCAAGGCTTGGTGTTGGGGCCGCAACTGTTTGCCATATATATTAATGATTTGGAAGAGGGAATTAGGAGCAACACTAGCAAGTTTGCAGATGACACAAAGCAGGGTGGCAGTGTGAACTGTGAAGAGGATGTTAGGAGGTTGCACGGTGACCTGGACAGGTGAGTGGGTGGGCAGATGCGTGGCAGATGCAGTATAATATAGATAAATGTGAGGTTATCCACTTTGGAGGCAAAAACAATGGGGCAGATTATTATCTCAATGGGGTTAGGTTAGGTAACGGGGGGGGGGGGGGGGGGGGGGGGGTACTGTGAAACCATGGTGTCCTTGTACACCGGTCACCAAAAGTTGAGGTGCAGGTACAGCAGGCAGTGAAGATAGCTAATGGAATGTTGGCCTTCAAGAGGATTTCAGTATAGGAGTAGAGAGGTTCTTCTGCAATTGTAAAGGGCTCTGGTAAGACCACATCTGGAGTATTGCGTACAGTTTTGGTCTCCCAATTTGAGGAAGGACATCCTTGTAATTGAGGCAGTGCAGCGTAGGTTTACGAGATTGATCCCTGGGATGGCGGGACTGTCATATGAGGAAAGATTGAAAAGACTAGGCTTGTATTCACTGGAATTTAGAAGGATGAGGGGGAGATCTTTTAGAAACATATAAAATTATAAAAGGAAGCTAGAAGGAGGAAAAATGTTCCCAATGTTGGGTGAGTCCAGAACCAGAGGCCACAGTCTTAGAATAAGGAAGAGGCCATTTAAGACTGAGGTGAGAAAAAACCTTTTCACACAGAGAGTTGTGTATTTGTGGAATTCTTTGCCATAGAGGGCAGAGGAGGCAAAATGACTGGATGGATTTAAGAGAGAGTTAGATAGAGCCCATGGGGCTAGTGGAATCAAGGGATATGGAGAGAAGGCAGGCACGGGTTATTGATTGGGGACGATCAGCCATGATCTCATTGCATGGGGGTGCTGGCTCGAAGGGCCGAATGGCCTCCTCCTGCAACTATTTTCTATGTTTCTAATACTGTTGCCTTGCCCAGCTGCGCTGCGGCTTCTTCCACCGTGCGCATGGGATAGTGTGGTCGTTTAATGGCAGTGTTTAAATCTTTAGGTTTGATACAAATCCATATTTCTTCCTTCCTCTTTTTGGTTGCTACGACCATGGTTGTGACCCAGTCCGATGGATCAGCAACAGAATCAATCACACCTAGAGTCTCCATCCTGTTGAGTTCTTTTTGTACGCAATCCCGTATGGCATGGGGAACCCAGTGGGCAGGGCAGACAACTGGCATGACCTCTGGGTCAGTCATGATTGTGCACTTGATGGGAAGCTTGCCGAGCTTGTCGTCAAAGAGTTCTCTGTATTGTGAGAGAAACTGTTAAGTGGAGCAATGTGCGAGAGACAGTTGGTGAACCGCTGTACCAAAGGTGACTAGCAGAGAAGTCACTTTGTCTCGGACAATAAAGAGGCTCAGATTGTACACACATTATGCTAGATGGCACCGTAGCTCGACTCTTCAAATGGGGTGCACCGCTCCTCCCCCTAAAGGGAGTTACGTAGCAGGAGTTTGTTTAATGACTTTGCATTCCGAATCCTGTCGAGCTCAGATAAGGACAGGACATTGCAACGAGCTCCTGCGTCAAGTTTAGCAATAACATTCACTCCGTTAATAAGGAGGGTGAGAATGGAATCTCGGTGTTTACAAGACAAGGAATGTATGTTGATACTCAGCCCATCGATAGCAGGCATCACATCCTCGTTAGGCAGAGGGATTGCTCTTGGAGTTATGTGGGAAGGTTCTGGCTGTAGCAGGTGCACAGATTGCTTTGGCTCAACTCTGTTCCCACGCAAGCGACAGCAGCAGATGAAGTGATTTCTCCATTTACTGTAATGGCAAAATTTTCCAAAAGCAGGGCATTGTTCAGGAATTGTTCAGGAATGCCAATATGCGAACCTCCACAGTTATTGATTAATCCAGCATTGGATCTGCCGGGCACTTCTGAAGGCTGCCAGCAACATTTACATCATAAGCAGAATGAGGACTCGGTCTCAGAGATTTGCTATGAGAGTCCGTCAACTCTGCACTGCGACAGCCCTTTCCAGAGTGAGGGCTGTATCACGTAAAAGTTCATCTCGCACCTTGTCATTGAGAATAACATATACCAGTCTGTCACAAATGAGACTATCATTCAGGTTTTCGAATTCGCTTCGGCTAGCGATGTGCTTTAAAGAACTGATATAGGCTTTGACTGGCTCACTTTACCACTGGCTGCGCGCAAAATATCTGTGGCACTCCATTACGAGATTGGCGCGTAACTCACACAGTTGTCTGAACTTGTTCAGTAGGCAGACAGGATCGTCTATAGATTCCGCAGGGACGACCTGAATACCCGCGGGATTGACCTGAGCTGGAGCGTAGTGGAATCGACGTGCACGTCGAATGGCTTCTGTACCAGCGAAAATGAGAATAGATGCACGAATGCCGCAGCATGATGCGCTGTACGGATATACACGGTGAGATCCTCTTCGAAGATGCGCCAACGCTCAGCGAGGTCGCCATCAAACACAAGCGGTTCAGGCTTACGAAACGAAGCAGCCACAGCGAAATAACAAACAGAATGAAAAAAACAAACTGGAACCAAACTAGGCGAGTAAGGGTTCCAAATGTTCTGACACCATGTTGTGCGTTGAGACCCAAGTTATTGTAACACAAGTGGAGGAAACATGACATGCTATCGTCTCCGGAGTCAGCATCAAGTCTGATCGCGAGATGGTGCCGTTATCAATAGTCCGGGGTAGGGATGATCCGGACCGGACTCCAGATGGAATGTGCAGCATGCATAATATGTGTGGTGCTAGATATAGTAAAGGTAGGCTTAATCTACAGAGATTGAGGGGGGAGAGAGTGGGAGAGGTGGAAGAGTGAGGGGGTGGGAGAGTGAGGGGGTGGGAAGGGGGATGGGAAGGAGAGGTTACAGATAGGGGTGGATAAAGCGTGGAGAGGGGAGAATGTGGGAGAGAGTGGGAGAGAGTGGGAGAGAGTGGGAGAGAATGGGGGAGAGAAGGAGAGAGATAGAGGCAGAGAGACAGTGGAGAGGTGGGGAGAGTGGGAGAAGCAGAAGGGGAGATTGGGGATGAGGGAGAGGGAAGGGGAGAGGGAGAGAGAGGGTAGTCAGAAGCGGACAGAGAGGGGGAGAGTGGGGAGGGCAGATGGAGAGGGGCGAGAGAGAGAGGGAGACAGTGGGTGGAAGAGGGTGAGAGAGAGAGGGGAGAAGGGAGAGAGAGGTGGAGAGAGGGGTTGGGAGAGAGGGGGAGAGCAGGGGTGGAGGGGCAAGGAGAGGAAGAGGGGGGGGTGTCAGAGCAGGAGAGGGGGAGGAAGGGGGGGAGAAGGGAGAGAGAGGGGGAGGGGTAATTGGGTGAGAAAAGGGGCAGATGGGGAGGGAGATGGCAGAGATATGGGGTGAGAGCGCAAAGAGTGGGAGAGAGGGGGGGAAGTTGAAGGAGGAAAAGAAGGCTGGAAGAGAAGGGGTGGAAGAGGTAGAGAGACGGAGGGGGAGAGGGGGAGAGATGGAGAGAGGGGGACAGAAGGGGGTATTTAATGGCAGAGAGAGGGTGGGAGAGGGAGGGGGCATGGGAGGGGAGAGTGGGAGAGAGAAAGGCACAGAATGGGGAGAGTGGGAGACGAGAAAGAGGGAGAGACAGGAGAAGTGGCGAGAGTGGTGTGTGAGGAAAGAAGGAAAGAAATGGAGCGAGGCAGCGGGAGGGAGGTAAAGGGAAGGAAAGGGAGAGAATAGGGAGATGAGGAGCAGGGAGAGAGGGGAGAGGGAGATGGGGAAGAGCGTGGGGAGAGAGGTGGGAGAGAAGGGAGACGGATGGGAGAGAAGGTATTCAGAAGTGGACAGAGAGGGGGGGAGAGGTGGGTAGAGGGAGAGGTGTGAGAATTGGTGAACGATACAGAATGGTGGAGAGAGAGAGAGGGGGAGAGGGGTAGAGAGAGGGCAAGAGAGGGAAAGATGTGAGAGTTGGAGAGCGATAGAGAAAGAAGGGGAGAGAGGAGCAGAGAGGGGGAGAGAGGGAGGGGGAGAGAGGGGGGGAGAGAGAGGGGGGGAGAGAGAGAGGGGAGAGAGGGGGAGAGAGAGGGGGAGAGAGGGGGGGAGAGAGGGGGGAGAGAGGGGAGGAGAGAGGGGGGGTGGAAAAGAAGGGTAGAGGGGAAGTTAGGGGAAATGAGGGTGGCACAGTGGGGGGTAGAGGGACGCTAGTGGGGAGAGAGGGGGGAGAGCAAGGGGTGGAGGGGGGGGGAGTGGACAGGGTGGAGAGGAGGAGATTGTTCTAGTGTGGAGAGAGATGAGGGATGGAGTGTGAGAGGGGGAGAGAGAGAGGTGGAGAGAGGGGGAAGGGGAGAGAGGAGGGGAGAGGGGAGGAGAGGGGGATGAGAGAGAGGGGAGGGGAGTGGGAGGGAGAGGGTAGTCAGAAGCGGACAGAAAGGGGAATAGCACGGGGAGAGGGGGAGAGAGTTGGGACGGGGAGGGGAGGGAGAAGGTGGAGAGATGGGTGGACTGAGAGGCTGGAGTGGATGAGAGAGAGGCGAGAGAGGGGGAGGGAATAAAACAGGGGGAGAGAGGGGTGTAGTGAGCAGGGAGAGAGAATGGGAAAAGGGGGAAAAAGTGGTGAGAAAGTGTGGGGAGGGGGAGATGAAGGAGAAATAAAGGAGAGTGGTAGAGAGAGAGAGATGGTGGTGAGAGGTGGAGTGCGAAGGTGGGAGAGAGGAAGGGAGAGGAAGGTGGAGTGTGATAGAGAGGGGGAGAGAGGGGGAGAGAGGAGAGAGTGGTGGGGAGAGTGGGAAGGGGAGAGAGGGAGACAATAGACAAAAGGTGCAGGAGGGCCATTCGGCCCTTCAAGCCAGCACCGCCATTAAATGTGATCATGGCTGTACCCCGGTCCTGCCTTCTCCCCATATCCCCTGACACCGCTATCTTTAACAGCAGTATCTAACTCTCTCTTGAAAGCATCCAGTGAATTGGCCTCCACTGCCTTCTGAGGCAGAGAATTCCACAAATTCACAACTCTCTGGGTGAAAAATTGGTTCCTCGTCTGTTCTAAATGGCTTACCCCTTATTCTTAAACTGTGACCCCCTAGTTCTGGACTCCCCCAACATTAGGAACATGTTTCCTGCCTCTAGCATGTCCAATCCCTTAATAATCTTATATGTTTCACTAAGATCCCCTCTGATCCTTTGGAGACCAAAACTGCACACAATACTCCAGGTGTGGTCTCACCAGGGTCCTGTACAACTGCAGAAGGACCTCTTTGCTCCTATACTCAACTCCTCATTATATTTATTACTTTATTGTCATTGCAGCGGTGCATACAACAAAATTCAGGCGCACTGCCTGATCGGAGCTCAAATGTACAAGATAAAAAAGGCCAACATGCCATTAGGTTTCTTCACTGCCTGCTGTACCTGCATGCTTACTTTCATTGACGAGGTGGGGGCAGGAGGGAGTGGGTGGAGAGAGGGGTGAGAGAGGGGGAGAGATGGGGAGAGTGAGGGTATAGAGTTCAAGAGGGGGAGAGGGCGTGAGGGAGGAAAGGGAGAGAGAGGTGTGAGAGCGCAGAGGAAGAGGGGAGGTGGAGAGAGAGGGAGAGAATGGGAGTGAGAGGATAGTGGATAGGGAATAGGAGGAGGAGGGGGAGCAAGGAGGGGAGACTGGTGGCGAGAGGGAGCAGAGAGGGGGTAAGAGGAGAGAAGGGGTGAGAGGGGGAGGATGAAGACAGGGGGGAGAAATGGGGAGAGGGAGGGGAGAGAGGTGGAGAGAGTGGGGGAGAGGAGAGGCAGAGAAGGGGAGGGTGGGGGGAGAGGGAGGGGGAGGGGGAAAGCAGGGGGGAGAGAGAAAGGAAAGGGGAGAGGGTGGAGATAGGTGGAGATAGGGGGTGAGAGTGGATGAGGTGGAGGGGAGGGAGCGGGGAGGGAGAGAGAGACGAGGGGGAGAGAGGAGGGGAGGGTGAGAGAGGAGGGGGAATGGGGAAAGAGAGTGGTCTAGAGGGGGGGAGAAGGGAGGGGGCTGTGAGGGTGGGAGAGATGGGGTAGAGGGGAGAGAAAGAGGGGAGGGGAGGGTGTTAGAGCGGGAGAGAGTGTGAGAGCGAGTGGGGGAGAAAGGGAGAGGGGGAGGGGTGGGTGTGAGAGGGGGAGAGAGGGTGAGCGGGGGAGGGGAGGGAGAGATGGGGAGAGAGAGGGTGGAGAGAGAGGGTGAGAGAGTCGGGAAAGGTGAGCAGAGAGAGGTGCGGTGAGAGAAAGGTGGGGAGAGAGGGAAGGGGAGGGAGGAGGACATGAGAGAGGGGGGAGAGGGTAGTCAGACAAAGCAGTAGCAGACAAAGTGGTGCAAGAGGGGGAGAGAAAGGGAGAAGGTGAGTGGGGGTGAGGGGGAGAAAGAGGGGAGAGAATGGAAGAGGGAGGGAGGGGTGATAGAAGCAGACAGAGGAGAGGAGGGGAGGAGAGGGAGGAGAGAGCGGGGAGAGAGAGTGGGGAGAGAGAGTGGGGAGAGAGAGTGGGGAGAGAGAGTGGGGAGAGGGGGGCAGATAGGGGTAGTGAGATAGGTGTAGTGAGATGTGGAAAGAGAGAGGGATAGAGAGAGGGGTGAGAGGTGGGGAGGGGAAGGGTTGCGTAAGGAGGGTGGGGGGGGGGGAGGGGGGGAGAGAGAATGAGAGAGGACGGGGTAGAGAGTAGGGGAATCCAGAACCAGAGGACACAGGTTTAAGATGAGTAGGGAAAGATTTAATTGGAACCAGAGGAATACGTTTTTACGCAGAGTGTGGTGGGTGTATGGAACGTGCGGCTGGAGGAAGTAGTTGAGGCAGGAACTATCACAACATTTGAACAGATACAGGGATAGGAAAAGGTCTGAGGAATATGGGCCAAATGTACGCGGGGTCAGCATGGATGGGTCGGCATAGAGGTCTTGGGCTGAAGGGCCTCTTTCCATGTCATGGGACTGAAGTTGATGAAGGGTCAATAAATGGCAAAACCTTTAACATTGACGTCCAGAAGGATCTTGGGGTCCAAATCCACAGCTCCTGGACTTGGACCTCAACAGCAACATGTGGTCAGAGTAGGGTCTGGTTCCTTCATCGGTCAGGGCAGTGAGTACAAGAGTCAGGAAGTCACGATGCAGCTTGATAGGACTTCAGACGGCATTTGGAGTGTTGCGTACAGTTTTAGTCTCCCCGTTACAAGAAGGAACTGCAGATACTGGTTTACAACAAAGATAGGCACGGAATGCTGGAGTAACTCACAGCATCTCTGGAGAGGAGGAATGGGTGATGTTTTGGGTCAAGACTTTTCTTCAAACCTTCTACTGGTCTGAAGACGGGTCATGACCTGAAACATCATCCATTCCTTCTCTCCAGAGAAACTGCCTGTCCCGCTGAGTTACTCCAGCATTTTGTGTTTACTAGAATGCTGCTTGGATTAGAGGATTTCAACTTCAGGAGGACGTTGGAGAGGGTGCAGAGGATGTTTACCACAGCACTGCCTAGATTAGAGGGTTTCAGCTGCAGGGACAGGTTGGACAGACTGGGACTGTTTTCTCCGGAACATTGGGAGGCTAAGAGGAGAGGGTGGGGAGATCTCCTCTACCTCCGCTCCTCTCCCCCTCCCCTTCTGTGACACCCCCTCTCACGGTGCTCCCTCCTCTCCCCTCCCTCCCGCGGTGCTCCCCTCCCTCACTGGGGGTGGTGAGGGAGTAAAGGGAGGGGGGGCAGGAGAGAGTTGAAGGGGGTGGGGGAGGGAGCTGTGATCTCATCGCCACCCACAAACAAAGATTGTTTGTGAGACAGGACAGGTCATTTTGGGACGGGTCAGATTATTAACCCATCCCCCACACAATGTCTACTCAGGGAGGGGGGAGCGGGAGGGGGGAGGGGCAGATGAGGGGGGGGGGGGGAGGGGGAGGATAGAGATAACTGGTTATGGACTTAGTGAGAACGATTGTGCTCCTTGCTGTCACCTCGTGGGTCTTGGTCTGTGGACAAGATGACCAAGGTATTGAACAGGGACGGGGAGCGGGGTCAGAGTGGAGGAGTGGTCACAGAGACAGGGAAGGTGTCACAAAGATGGGGAGGGGGTCACAGTGCAGGGGCTGGGGGGGGGAGAGGGTGATAGACAGGGAGGGAGGGAGGGTTAATAGTTGAGGATAGTTATGAATAGGTTTTGAAATAGTTGTAGTTTTAAGAGTGAGGCCAAACGCTAAGCTCACATTTGGAGTATTGTGTGCAATTTTGGACACCATATCTTCAAATCCTCCCTAAAAACTCATTTTTATTCTCTGGCTTTCGACACTGGCTGAGACATTGCTCCTGTTCTTAGTGCTTTTAATGTCTTTTAATTTTTACTGTTTTTAGTCCTTCGTTTTACGGTTTTTAATGGTTTGTAATAACTTTTTGTCCATGAGTTCTCATGTACAGCACTTTGTGGCAACTGCGGTTGTTTAAAGCGCTTTATAAATAAAGTTTATTATTATTATATTATTATTATTATTATTATTATTATTAAAGATGTGCTGGATCTGGAAAGGGTCCAGGGGACATTTCCAGGAATGATCCCAGAAATTAATAGGTTAACATATCAGTGAGTACAGACCCAGACGGCACTGGGTCTGTACTCACTGGAGTATAGAAGAATGAGGGAGGACCTCATTGAAAGATACAGAATAGTGAAAGGTTTGGATAGAGTGGATGTGGAGAGGATGTTTCCACTAGTGTGAGAGTCTAGGACCAGAGGTCATAGCCTCAGAATTAAAAGATGTCCATTTAGGAAAGAGGTGAGGAGAAATTTCTTTAGTGAGAGGGTGGTGAATCTGTGGAATTGTTTGGCACATAAGTCATCTTTTTGAGTCTTATTTGTCTGTAACTCGTTTTCACCCCGGCCACAGCTAACATTCTGAAGAAGGGTCTCGACCCGAATCGTCACTCATTCCTTCTCTCCAAAGATGCTGCCTGTCCCGCTGAGTTACTCCAGCTTGTTGTGTTTCCTTTCTCATCGTTACTTTTTTGCATATCTTTCGTTCATTTGTTCTATATCTCTCCTTTTCCTTCCCCCTGGCTCTCAGTCTCAAGAAGGATCTCGACCCAAAACATCACCAATTCCTTCTCTCCAGAGATGCTGCCTGACCCGCTGAGATAATCCAGCATTTTATGTCTATCTAATGTTTTTATTACTGGACTACTGTTAGAAAATTAATGTACAAAACCAGATTTGTAGAAACTCGATTTAACAGAGTGAATGTGGTCCTCCGATATCTTGGATCTAGGTGGCACAGCGCCAGAGATCCGGGTTCAATCCTGACTACGAGTGCTGTATGTAGTGTGTCCTGCATGGGTTTTCTGCAGGATCTCCGGTGTCCTCCCACACTCCAATGACGTACAGGTTTGTACGTTAATTGGCTTGGTGGAACTGTTAAAAAAAATTGTCCCTAGTGTGTGTGTAGGATAGTGTTAGCATGTGGGAATCACAGGTCGGTGCAGACTTGGTGGGCCAAAGGGCCTGTTTCCGCACTGTATCTCTAAACTAAACTAAGTTTTGAAGATAGTTATGAGTGTTCTGATTAAGTTTGAAGATAGTGATGAATGTTTG
>NC_045974.1:44504476-44549264 GCF_010909765.2 Amblyraja radiata | reverse complement strand
ATTAAGAATATGATTTATTGGTTGGATAGTTCTACCCAACAGACAGAATGGATAAAAATGGAGAAGGAGGATTGCCATCCTTGTAATATAGGAACGATCCTCTTCTCCCCAAAAAAACTGAATAACACAATATATAAGAAGAACCCAATTATATATGGTACAATAAGAATTTGGAAACAAATAAAATTATCTTTAAAATTAAGAAATCTATCATTGTTAATGCCAATAGCGAATAACCCTTTATTTAAACCATCTCTTATTGATAAGACATATAACCATTGGGAAAGTCTCGGAATTAGGATCGGGGATATGTACGAAATGGGAAACCTACTATCATTCCAACAACTACAATTAAAATTTAAATTGAAAACAACCAATATTTTAAATATCTTCAGATTTGCGATTTCATGAAAAAATATATACATCAAAAAATAACCTCTGAAGTATTGGAAGCAATGAATATTGAAGCCGACTCACAAAAATTAATATCATATTTATATAATAGTATTCTAAATATAGACCTACCATCGACAGAGGTACTTAGAGAAGAGTGGGAACGGGAACTAATGATAAAAATCACGAAGGTTACATGGGGAAATATACTTGATATATATTCACAAATGTTCAATTAATGTAAGACATAATCTAATTCAATTTAAAATTGTACATAGATTATATTATTCAAAAACAAGATTGAACAAATTTTATCCAAATATATCCGCCACTTGTGATAAATGTCTAGCCCAAAATGCAACTATAACACATTCCTTAGTTTCCTGCATAAAACTTTATAGATTTTGGAATGATATTTTTGAAATATTTACAAAATTATTCAAGACAAGAATGGAACCTAATACTGAAATGATTATATTTGGCGTAATGGAAGATGGGAATAAATTGAACACATCTCAAAATCTATTCTTTAACTATGGTATAATAATAGCAAAAAAATTAATACATAAATTTTGGAAGGGTACATCAATACCAACGCTTAAAATGTGGATTGCAAGTATGTTGGACACCGCTCATCTTGAGGAAACGCGATTCCTCCTAATGGATAAATCAGACCAATTCATAACGAGTTGGTCTCCATTCGTCGTTTTCTTGGAATCATATGGTGCAACACAATTGTAAAAAATAACTGTTTCAGGACTGGACGAGGGTTGGTCAAGATTATAAATAATGATCTCCTTTTTTTATTTTATTTTATTTTTTCTATTTTCTCTTTCTCAACTTTCTTCATTTACTTGTTTTCTTTCTTCACACACTATATATTTCACATCTTTCTATCCTTTACTATCTAACTTCTTTTTCTTATTCTAATCTTTTTTCAATGTAACAAAAAAAAAAGAAGTTGTACATAAAATGTATTATGAAAATATATATTAGGCACTTTGGTGCCATACTTACTCTAATAAAATAAAAAAATAAGAATAAATTAAAAAAAATATATATTAATTGATATATTTGGCAAATATATCTCTTTGCACGTTTGTTGATTTTTGTGGAAAAAAAGCATCTTACTTATGCAGCAGCAGTGTTCGGTTCAATCAACGAGACATCCTTTAGATTTGCCATACGATTTGTCACTGCATGATTACAGAAATACAAAAGGTGGTATGGAGATTCTTGTCAGGATCATTTTAATCTATTTCCCCTGCTGTTCTTGACTGAGACTAAATTACAGTGCCATTAACACTCACATCGAGAAGCTAAGAGAGAGATGAATTCAGTCAGTATCCTTGTATTTCAGTTACTTGTCATCAACACCGTAAATGGTATATCAGACGACACCATATTTAAGTATCAGAATTGTGGCTCACCTGGTCCAACATGCGGATGGGGGAAGCCCCCATGACTCAAAGCAGATGACTGGTTTAGCAACATTCATGTAATATCAACCCATTTTTTAATCTATTTTAAAATTATTCTTTCTTCTGGAGGAAAAACAATGAACTTGTTTTCATTTCATTGATTCATTTACTGAAAACCTCAGGAATGGATGAAGGGGAAAGGAATATTATTGCCCTGTTTGTATTTCTCTTGCAATCTACAACACGAGTTCCTTGAATGAGCCTGTACGAATTCCTTATCTACGCTCTGTTGTTGTTCGAATAATGATCCGTATTTGTTATGTTTGTAGCACATACTGTGGTTAGTTCTTTGTCCATTTTTATTCATTTTCAGTGGCAAAGACCGCATGCAAATCAAACATGTACATCAAACATATATTTAAAGTTAATTTTACTTTAGTTTATGGTTACGTTCTATCACTTGGGCAGGCTTTAGACTGACATTTAGAAATTTATCCAAGGCGGCATTTTAGAAAAAATCGTGTTCTTTGACTCTCTCCAGAGATTCCTCAAAGGTGAATTGTTTCTAAAAACACCCACGAAACATTCTTCAATGCTAGTGCATTGTTGCTGGGATTGTATAAAGTTTTTCTGCATGTGCCAATGGAGTGAGATGTCCGTCAGGGAATGTAGATGACTGGCCCGCTGCAGACTGCAGGAGCACGTGCTGAGGGACGCACTGAAGCTCGGTGCAGCCCGTGCCAAGACCACAGTCTAGCGTCCTTCCGCTACTGGACATGGGGGGCATAGACAATAGACAATTGGTGCAGGAATAGGCTATTCGGCCTTTCGAGCCAGCACCGCCATTCAATGTGATCATGGTTGATCATCCCCAATCAGTACCTCGTTCCTGCCTTCTCCCCATATCCCCTGCTATCTTTAAGAGCCCTATCTAGCTCTCTCTTGAAAGTATCCAGCGAACCAGCCTCCACCTGAGGCAGAGAATTCCACAGACTCACAACTCTCTGTGAGAAAAAGTGTTTCCACGTCTCCGTTCTAAATGGCTTACCCCTTATTCTTAAACTGTGGCCCCGGATTCTGAACTCCCCCAACATCAGGAACATGTTTCCTGCCTCTAGCGTGTCCAAACCCTTAACAATCTTATGCCCCAGTCCCACTTAGGAAACCTGAACAGAAACCTCTGGAGGCTTTGCGCCCCACCCAAGGTTTCCATGAGGTTCCCGGAGGTTTTTGTCAGTCTCCCTAATGGTCGAAAGTGGTTTCCGCTTCTTCTATGTTCCGGCGATTATTTCCAAAAATTCAAAACCGGCCGTGACTAAAAATAGGTTGCCGTTTTAAAAATCGGTAATTTTTGAGTCGTAGCCGGTTGCAATGTTAGTTGAAGGTGGTTGCCGGAGGTTGCAGGTAGTGGAAGGTTAGACCTCCCTGGTGGAATAAAACTGGGTGAAAAAAAGGTTAATATTAACATAAGCATGTGACCTCTGTCACTCCTGGGCGTGCTCAATCATAGCTGCAGAGTTCTTTTAGCAGAGAAAGCACACGTGCTTTCCCTTCTGCCTTTCTTGAAAGGCTGATGAAGCAAAAGGGCTGCTACTGACAGCAGTAGATGTACTTTTAGTAACATCCACCTAACTTGTTCCTTCCCTGCTCTCATGGTTCTGAATGGTTTAAAAAAAAAACCTGGGAGGCTTTTGCAAACTCTGCACCTATGATTGAGCACGCCCAGGAGTGACAAAGGTCACATGCTTATGTTAATATTTCCCCTTTTCCCAACATGACGGCATTTAGATAGAAACATAGAAACATAGAAAATAGGTGCAGGAGCAGGTCATTCGGCCCTTCGAGCCTGCACCGCCATTAAATATGATCATGGCTGATCATCCAACTCAGTATCCTGTACCTGCCTTCTCTCCATACCCCCTGATCCCTCTAGCCACAAGGGCCACATCTAACTCCCTCATAAATATAGCCAATGAACTGGCCTCAACTACCTTCTGTGGAAGAGAGTTCCAGAGATTCACCACTCTCTTTAGGAAAAATGTTTTTCTCATCTCGGTCCTAAAAGATTTCCCCATTATCCTTAAACTGTGACCCCTTGTCCTGGACTTCCCCAACATCGGAAACAATCTTGCTGCATCTAGCCTGTCCAACCACTTAAGAATTTTGTAAGTTTCTATACGATCCTCCCTCAATCTTCTAAATTCTAGCGAGTACAGGTCGAGTCTATCCAGTCTTTCTTCATATGAAAGTCCTGACATCCCAGAATCAGTCTGGTGAACCTTCTCTGTACTCCCTCTATGGCACGAATGGCTTTCCTCAGATTTGGAGACCAAAACTGTACGCAATACCTCAGGTGTGGTCTCACCAAGACCCTGTACAACTGCAGTAGAACCTCCCTGCTCCTATACTCAAATCCTTTTGCTATGAATAGTAATATGATAGTAATATGCCTTCCTGTTTTTGATACCAAAGTAGATAACCTCACATTTATCCTCATTAAACTTCATCTGCCATGCATCTACCCACTCCCCCAACCTGTCCAAGTCACCCTGCATTCTCATAGCATCCTCCTCACAGTTCACACTGCCACCCAGCTTTGTGTCATCTGCAAATTTGCTAATGTTACATTAAATCCCTTCATCCAAATCATTGATGTATATTGTGAATAGCTGCGGTCCCAGCACCGAGCCTTGCGGTACCCCACTAGACACTGCCTGCCATTCTGAAAGGGACCCGTTAATCCCTACTCTTTGTTTCCTGTCTGCCAACCAATTTTCTATCCATGTCAGCACTCTACCCCCAATACCATGCGTCCTAATTTTGCCCACTAATCTCCTATGTGGGACCTTATCGAATGCTTTCTGAAAGTCCTGGTACACTACATCCGCTGGCTCTCCCTTGTCCATTTTCCTAGTTTCATCCTCAAAAAATTCCAGTGGATTAGTCAAGCATGATTTCGTAAATCCATGCTGACTTGGACCGATCCTGTTACTGCTGTCCAAATGTGCGGCTATTTCATCTTTTATAATTGACTCCAGCATCTTCCCCACCACCGATGTCAGGCTAACTGATCTATAATTCCCTGTTTTCTCTCTCCCGCCTTTCTTAAAAAGTGGGATAACATTAGCTACCCTCCAATCCACAGGAACTGATCCTGAGTCTATAGAACATTTGAAAATTATCACCAATGCATCCACAATTTCTAGAGTCACTACCTTAAGTCCCCTGGGATGCAGACCAACAGGCCCTGGCGATTTATCAGCCTTCAGTCCCATCAGTCTACTCAACACCATTTCCTGCCTGATGTGAATTTCCTTCAGTTCCTCTGTCACCCCAGATCCTCTGGCCACTACTATATCAGGAAGATTGTTTGTGTCCTCCTTAGTGAAGACAGATCCAAAGTACCTGTTCAACTCATCTGCCATTTCCTTGTTCCCCATAATAAATTCACCTTTTTCGGTCTTCAAGGGTCCAACTTTGGTCTTAACAATTTTTTTCCTCTTCACATACCTAAAGAAGCTTTTACTATCTTGCTTTATATTCTTGACTAGCTTATCTTTGTACCTCATCTTTTCTCCCCATATTGTCTTTTTAGTTATCTTCTATTGCTCTTTAAACATTACCCGATGCTCTTGCTTCCCGCTCATCTTTGCTACGTTGTACTTCTTCGCTTTAATTTTTATACTGTCCCTGACGTCCCTTGTCAGCCACGGTCGTTCCTTATTCCCTTTGGAATCTTTCTTCCTCCTAGGAATGAACTGATCCTGCACCTTCTGTATTAATCCTAGAAACACCTGCCATTCATGTTCCACTGACATCCCTGCTAGTGTATCTTTCCAGTTAACTTTGGCCAGCTCCTCTCTCATGGCCCCATAGTCCCCTTTATTCAACTTTTTGAGGGGCAGGGCGTGTTGTCGACGCCCCTCAAAATCTAAAGGAAGGGATTCCATGCCAGTGGGCCTTGAGTGACAAGGATGGGGGATACATTTGTATAAGCAGTATTGAATGTATGTATAGCCTTCGAGTATGTCGGATGGAGTTTTGTAAGGATCATGTATTGTACATATTTATTTCTCGAATAAAGTATATTTTGAAATGTAAAAAAAACATGTGCCTTCATGGAGTGCATTAGTCAGCAGTGTCTCACAGGATTAGCCTTTGGACATTAGAGACACAGCACAGAAACAGAACCTTCAACCCACCGAGTCCGCGCTGACCAGCGATCCCCGTACACTAACGCCATCCTACACACAGGGGACAATTTTACAATTTTACCAAAGCCAATTAACCTACAAACCTGTACGTCTATAGAGAATGGGAGGAAAATGGAGCAGCCAGAGAATACCCACATGGTCGCAGGGTGAAAGTACAAGCTCTGTACAGACAGCACCCGTAGTCAGGATTGAACCGGTGTGTCTCGTGCTGCCCCTGATAGGATGAAAGGGAGAGGAAAAAAATTGGTGCTGCTCCAAACACTTGCATACTTTCCCATTTAGATTACAGGAAGAGCGCTTCCATCTCAATTGTCCAGCCAGGTATGTGTGTCATTGCGTGGATATGCTTGGTTCTTGATAAGTTGAGTGTAACAATTGATGCAGTAAAATGCCTGTCCACCCAAGCCAAACGCTCATGAGCACAAGGACTCATCAATGGCAATGCAATCAATCAAGCTTCACCAACAACTAACCAGGAACTCGAGATGTGTGGGAAAGAACTGCAGATGCTGGTTTAAACCAAAGTTGGTCACCAAAAGCTGGAGTAACTCAGTGGGACAGGCAGCATTTCTGGAGAGAAGGAATGAGTAACATTTCGGGTCGAGACCCTTCTTCAGACTAATCAGGGGAAACGGAAACAAGAGATATAGACAGTGATGTAGAGATATGGAACAAATAAATGAAAGATATGCAAAAATGTAATGATGATAAAGGAAACAGGCCATTGTTAGCTGTTTGCTAGGTGAGAACAGGAACCTGCTGCGACTTGGGTGGGGGAGGGATGGGGAGCCAGGAACACTGTTCCACTATCGTGGACTGCAGACTGATCTGAGGTCCATTGCTTGCTAAGAGACGCGGTGCTGGGCCTGGGGGCTTTCGCAGTGCGAGAGGGGGCATGTATCAAGTGGATTAATAATCGTCATCCCATTTGGATTATTAAACCATATAATATACAATGCATGCAAAACACGTTTTCAAATGCTTTCAAATGTAAAATCTCCGTGATTAAGTGGGGATTTATCTTCTCTCTAAAGCAAAATTCCTTTTATATCATCAGAAGCACCAATGAAGCAGCATCAGACAATAGCATTACAGCTCCATCATACCAACATACCTCATAACAATTTCCAGTCAGCAGATAGTGACAAGTTAACTTAAACATTGAATATGTGAGAAATCATTTTAATCTTGCCTTGCAAAATATAAAACAAAATGAAAAACTTTCCAAACCCTTGGTCAGTGAAACAGTTATATCATCCCTTCTCTTGCTGTTATTACTGCAGTAACTCTTTCCCCAGAAAACACCAACTGCAGCCACATCTGCTGGTCTAGCAACTTGATCCGAGTGGAGTCCACATTAATTTCCAAACTACAGGCTGCAATCCAGAAAACACATTCCAAACTGGCACATCAGTAATAAGCAGATACTTCTGCAGAAACTTCAGAATCATTTATTTATTGAAAGCATAGTAACATTTATATGGATCTCCAGAGCTTAATTTGAAAATCACATTAAACAGTCACCAATTGTTGCCATTTTTTTCAGTTTATACCCACTTTCATCATGAGCATTCACAAAGGCCTCTCTTCCTATGATGACAGGATTATCCTGTATGTTTGTTTATCTTTAATGTACGTCACCACCTCCTCTAACCTGAAGGTGTATTTTGAACCATGATGTGATGCTCAAATTAGAACCTGAAGTTAACAGTTAATTTGCCAAGCAATTCCAGTGACATCACATGAACCGCAACAGTATCAATGATGCCTATAAAGGTTATCATAAACTCCTTCTGATTCACAAATGTCCTCCAGGAGGAGAAATCTGACATCCTTACCCAATCTGCCCAATGTTACTCTAGACGAATTGTGTTCTTAATTCTTAAAAGTTATCTGAAATGATCTCACAAACAACTCAGTTGAACTATTACCACATACAAATGAGAAAGAATGAAATTGGATAGACTGCGTGACATTGGTCATGGTAAAGTTATGTATTGCTGAGGCGACCTAATGGAATTTTCCTCACAAGCATTTGGGGACTGGTGTCAATGTTGTGAGAACTTTCTATAACAAAATGTTATCCACAGGCTCACATCTTAGACACATTGTTCTAGATGTTCACAATTACTGGGTGTTTTGTGCTGCAGGAGGTGCAGAAAGTAATGTAACGGTGGTCATGGGGGATTTTAATAAGCAGGTAGACTGGGAAAACTGGTACTGGACCCCAATAGAAGGAAGTTGAAGAGTGCCAACAAGATGGTTTCTTAGAGCAGCATGTAGTCGAGCCTACCAGGGAAAAGGCAATTCTGGATTTGGTATTGTGTAACAATCCGGATTTAATTAGGGGGTTTAAGGAACCACTAGGAGGTAGTGTCCATAATAAGATAAAATTCAACCTTAAATTACAGAGGGAAATGATGAGATCGAATATGTCCATATTACTGTTGAGTAAAGGTGACTATAGTGGCATGAAGGAGGAGCTGGTTAAAGTTGATTGGACCCTAGCAGGAATTACAGTGGAACAGCAATGGCAGGAGTTTCTGGGAATATTCGGACGATGAAGGATCTTTTCATTCCAAAGAAGAAGAAAAATTCCGACAGGAAAATGAAGTGACCGTGGCTGAGAAGTGGTCAAAGACAGCATAAAACCAAAAGTGAAGGCATGCAGTGCATTCAGAAAGTATTCAGACATTCACTTTTTCCACATTTTGTTATGTTACAGCCTTATTCGAAAATGGATACATTAATTTTTTTTATCATCAATCTACACACAATACCCCATAATAAAAAAGCGAAAACAGGTGTTTAGAAATTTTTGCAAAGTAATTAAAAAGAAATAACTGAAATATCACATTTACATAAGTATTCAGACCCTTTACTCAGTACTTTGTTGAGGCACCTTTGGCAGCGATCACAGCCTCAAGTCTTCTTGGGTATGACGCTACAAGCTTGGCACACCTATATTTGGGCAATTTCTCCCATTCTTCTTTGCAGATCCTCTCAAGCTCTGTCACAATTGATGGGGAGCATCGATGCACTGCTATTTTTAGGTCCCTCCAAGATGTTCGGTGGGGCTCTGGCTGAGCCACTCAAGGACAGTCACAAACTTGTCATAAAGCCACTCCTGCGTTGTCTTGGCTTTGTGCTTAGGTTAGTTGTCCTGTTGGAAGGTGAACCTCCGCCCCAGTCTGGGGTCCAGAACGCTCTGGAGCACGTTTTCATCACGGATCTCTCTGTACTTTGCTCCGTTCATCTTTACCTCGATCCTGACTAGTCTCCCAGTTTCTGCCACTGTAAAACATCCCCACAGCATGATGCTGCCACCACCATGCTTCACTGTAGGTATGGTATTGGCCAGGTGATGAGCGGTGCCTGGTTTCCTCGACGTGACGCTTGACATTCAGGCCAATGAGTTCAATCTTGGTTTCATCAGACCAGATAATCTTGTTTCTCATAGTCTGAGAGTCGTTTAGGTGCCTTTTGGCAAACTCAAAGCGGGCTGTCATGTACCTTTTGCTGAGGAGTGGATTCCGTCTGGCCACTCTACCATAAAGGCCTAGGCTTGATTGGTGGAGTGCTGCAGATATAGTTGTCCTTCTGGAAGGTTCTCCCATCTCCACAGAGGAACTCTGGAACTCTGTCAGAGTGACCATCGGGTTCTTGGTCACCTCCCTGACCAAGGCCCTTCTCCCCCGATTGCTCAGTTTAGCCGGGTGGCCAGCTCCATGAAGAGTCCTGGTGGTTCCAAAGTTCTTCCATTTAAGAATGACGGAGGCCACTGTGCTCTTCGGGACCTGCAATGTTGCAGAAAATGTTTTATACCCTTCCCCAGATCTGTGCCTTGACACAATCCTGTCTCGGAGGTCTACAGACAATTCCTTCATCTTCATGGCTTGGTTTTTGCTCTGACATGCAATGTCAACTGTGGGACCTTATATAGACAGGTGTGTGCCTTTCCAAATCATGTCCAATCAATTTAATTTACCACTGGTGGACTCCAATCAAGTTGTAGAAACATCTCAAGGATAATCAATGGAAACAGGATGCACCAAAGCTCAATTTTGAGTGTCATAGTGAAGGGTCTGAATACTTATGTAAATGCAATATTTCAGTTAATTATTTTTAATCACTTTGCAAAAATTTCTAAACACCTGTTTCCGTTTCTTAATTCTGGGATATTGTGTGTAGATTGATGATAAAAAAATGAATTTAATCAATTTTAAAATAAGGCTGTAACGTTATAAAATATTGAAATAGTGAAGGGGTCTGAATACTTTCTGAATGCACTGTATAACATTGCAGTATTAGTGGGAAGCTAGAGCATTAGGAAGGTTACTAAAAAGGCAATATGCGGAGAAAAGATGAATTACAGAAGTAAGCTAGCCGATAATGTAAAAGAGGATAGCAAAAGTTTTGTCAGATATATAAAGAGTAATTGCCCTGTCCCACGGTACGAGTCCATTCCAATTGCTCTCCCGAGTTTAAAAAAAATCAAACTCGTGGTAAGCACGGAGAATGAACGTCGGAGCTCGGGGACTTCTCTTAGCGCTAACGGCAGGTACTCGGAAAGACTCGCTAATGGCAGGTAAGCACGGGAAGACACGTGAAGATTTTTCAACATGATGAAAAATGTCCACGAGAGCCCCGAGTACCGACGAGTGGCCATTACCGTATATCTCCGAGTTCGAATCAGGGCAAACTCGGGAGTACTCTTGGAATGAACTCGTACCGTGGGACAGGAGTTTAAGAAAGAGTCAAGAGTGGACGTTGGACGACTGGAAAAGAATGCAGGAGAAGTGATAATTGGGAATAAAGAAATGGCAGCAGAATTGTACACATTTTTTTGCATCAGTCTTCACAGTTGAAGACACCAACAATGTGCTGGAAAGTCAAGACAGTCAGGGGTTGGAAGTTAATGGAGTGGCTATTAGTAAGGAGAAGGTGCTTGGGAAGCTGAAAGGGCTGAAAGTGGATAAGTCGCCTGGACTGAACGGACTGCTCCCCAGGGTTCTGAAAGAGGTGGTTTTAGATATTGTGGAGGCATTAGTTGTGATCTTTCAGAAATCATGAGAGTCGGCGTGGATCCAGACAATTGGAAAATTACAAACATGACTCTGCTGTACAAGAAGTGAGTGAAGAAGATGAGTGGAAACTGTAGGCTGGTTAGCCTGACTTCAGTGGTTAGTAAGATATTAGTGTCCACTATAAAGGATGAGGTTTCTGAGTACTTAGAAGCACACGATAAAATAGGCTGGCGTCAGCATAATGTTGTGAAAAGGAGATCTTGCCTGACGAATCTGCTGGAATTCTTTGAGGAAATAATTAGCAGGATAGACAAAGGAGAGTCAGTGGATGTGGTTTACCTGGATTTTCAAAAGACCTTTGATAAGGTGCCCCATGTGAGGCTAGTGGTATAAGACGGAAGATATTAGCATGGATAGCAGGTTGGCTGGATGGCAGAAGGCAAAGTGGCAATAAAGGGGGCTTTTGCTTGTTGGCTGCCAGTGTCTAGCAGAGTTCTGCAAGGGTCGGTGCTGGAGCCGCTACTCTTCACGTAGTGTATTAATGATTTGGATGAGGGGATTGAAGATTTTGTGGCCAAGTTTGTAGATGATATGAAGATAGGTGGAGGGGCAGGTAGTGTAGAGAAAGCAGGGAGTCTACAGAAGGACTTGGACAGGGTGGGAGAGTGGGCTGAGAAGTGGCAGATGTAATACCAGGTAGCAATATGTGGAGTCATGCATTTTGGTAATAGGAATGAAGCCGTAGATGATTTTTGAAATGGGGAGAGAATCAATATATCGGAGGTACAAAAGGACTTGGGAGTGCTGGTGCAGGATTCCTAAAATAGTTAAATTGCAAGTCAGTAGTTAGGAAGGAGAATACAATGCTATGACAACTATTCAAATACCAAAAACAGGGATGCAATGCTGAAGCTGTATAAGGGACTGGTCAGACCACATTTGGAGTATGCTGAACTGTTTGGGCCCCCTTTCTGAGGAACGATGTGCTGGCATTGGAGAGGGTCCAGAGGAGGTTTACAAGAATGATCCTAGAAATGTTTGGGTTAACTTATGATGAGCATTTGATGATACTGGGCCTGTACTTACTGGAGTTTAGAAGGATGAGGCGGACCTCATTGAAACTTACCCAATAGTGAAAGGCCTGGATGGAGTGAATGTCAAAAGGATTTTTCCACTAGTGGGGGAGTCTAGGATAGAAGCCATAGCCTCAGAATAAAAGGACCTACCTTTAGAAAGGAGATGAGGAGGAATTTTGTTAGTCAGAGATTGGTGAGTCTATGGAATTCATTGCCACAGACAGTGGATAGTTTAAAGGCGGAGATTGACAAATTCTTGATCAGTGCAGGTGTCAGGGGTTATGGGGAGAAGGCAGGAGAATGGTGTAAACTTGATAGCCTGAATGGTCCAGTTCTGCTCCTACAACCTATGAACTTACTATATGAACTCATGAGCCTCCAGAGTTGAGGGCACAGTGATATGCAGCAGGAAAGTAGTTCTTGAAGTCCCCGGCATTGATTCCAGCCACCATGGTCTAATGGTATCAGGTCATCATGGGCAATGAAACCCTCTCCTGATTGCCACCTACGTTCCTCCCTCAGCTGTTGAATCAGTGCCTCTCTAACACTTAGCCGCACATTGAAGGTACAAAGGGCAAGGAATGTATCCTGAGTGAGGCGCTTTAATGTTCATTATCAAGATTGCCTTGGTAGCATCAACACTGACAGCACTGGCCAAGTCCAAAACTAATTGCCAGACTGGGTTTGCCACAGGTAGTGAGTGGCCATCTGAGAAATAGATTATCATTCTTCACCCTGTCTATTTGTAGCATCTATTCACTGGATAAAGTGATTACTGCACAGCTCTGAACAAGATTCCTGACCCGAAATGTCGCCTATCAATTCCCTCCACAGATGCTGCCCAACCCGCTGAGTTACTCCTTACTCAAGATTCCATCATCTGCATTCCTTGTGTCTCTGTGCGCAAATAAACACAAAGCTTGCATTTATTTAAAGAGGGCTAGAAAACAAACACAGGGATGTAATGCTGAGGCTCTGGAAGGCGCTGGGCGGGCCACATTTGGAGTATTGTGAGCAATTTTGAACACCATATCTGAGGAAGGAAGTGCTAGCTCTGGAGAGGGTCCAGAGGAGGTTTACAAAAATGATCCCAGGAATGAGTGGGTTAACATATGATAGTGTTTGATGGTGCTGGGCCAGTATTCGCTGGAGTTAAGAAGGATGAAGGGACACCTCAATGAAACTTACCAAATAGTGATAGGCTTGGACAGAGTGGATGTGGAGAGGCTGTTTCCACTAAAGGGAGAGTCTAGGGCTAGAGGTCATAGCCTCGGAATTCCTTTAGATTCCTAAGGAAAGTTCTTTAGGAAGATGAGGAAGAAAGTCAGAGGGTGAGGAATTTGTGGAATTCTTTGCCACAGAAGACTGCGGTCACCAAGTCAATGGCTGTTTTTAAGGCAGTGGTAGATTGATTCTTGATTAGTACGGGTGTCAGCGGTTATGGGGAGAAGGCAGGAGATTGGAATTCGGAGGGAGAGATAGATCAGCCAGGATTGAATGGCAGAGATGACTTGATGGACAAAATGGCCTAATTCTTGTCCTATCATTTATGAACATGAAATAAAGTTGTGTCTTAACCCTGGGGAATTACTGAGTAGCCTCAGAACAGATTTCCTGGCTCACAGGAAACACTGGGAAACATCTAGGACAGCAATATCTATTGGACAATGTGAAATAATGTCCAAGCACGGTTGAGGTGCTGAAGATCTTGATGCGTGTGAAGGTAGACTAATCTCCTGGACTGTATCAAATATATCTGAGGACACTGTGGGAAACTAGAGAGGAAATTACAGAAACCCTGGCTGAAATTTGCCAGTTGTCACTGAATACAGGGGAGATACTGGAAGATTGGAGGGTGGCAAATGTGCCTCCATTCAAGAAGGGCTGCAGGGAAAAGGCCAGTGAGCTTAACATCTGTAGTTGGAAAGTTACTGGAGAGTATTCTGAGGGATAGGATATACAGGCATTAAGACGGGCAAGGGCTGATTAGGGATAGTCAGCATGGTTTTGCATGTGGGAGGTTGTGTCTCACGAATCTCATTGAGTTTTTTGAAGACATGACCAAAAGGCCGATGAAGGCAGAGCTATAGATGTGGTATATATGCAATCCAGCAGTTTGTATTGTATTGTACTTGTATTGTATCCAGGGTAAGGCGGCAGAATGAGGGCCAGAGCAGTTTACTGTTCTGGATGTCAGATGTGGGAGGTCATGGAGTCGGATAGCCCTCCAGACGTCCACATCTGCGCCAGGTGCATCGAGATGGAGCTCCTAAGGGCCCGTATTAGGATCTTGGAGCAGCAGCTCGATGACCTCTGTCTGGTCAGGGAGAGTGAGGAGGTCATAGAGAGGAGTTATAGGGAGGTGGTCACTCCAAAACCACTGGAGATAGGCATGTGGGTCACGCTTAGGAAGGGCAAGGGGCAGAGGCAGGGACGAGTGGGTACCCCAGTGTCTGTACACATTGAAAATAAGTACTCCTGTTTGAGTACGGGTGGGGGGTACAGCCTGCCTGGGGGCAGCGACAGCGGCCGGGCCTCCAGCACAGAGACCGGCCCTGTTGCTCAGAAAGGTAGGGAAAAGAAGAAGAGGGCTATAGTATTTGGGGACTCTATTGTTAGGGGGTCGGATAGGTGATTCTGTGGACGCAGTCGGGAGACCCGGATGGTACTCTGCCTCCCTGGTGCCAGGGTCTCAGATGTGTCTCAACGCATCCAAGATATCCTGAAATCAGAGGGAGAGGAGCCTGAGGTTGTGGTACATATAGGTACCAATGACATAGGTAAAAAAAAGAGAAGAGGTCCTGAAGGGAGAATTTAGGGAGTTGGGAGGAGAGTTAAGGAAAAGAACCAAAAAGTAACAATCGCAGGATTATTGCCTGTGCCACGCGACAGTGAGAGTAGGAATGGAGTGAGGTGGAGGATAAATGCGTGGCTGAAGGACTGGTGTAGTGGGCAGGGATTCAAGTTTCTGGATCATTGGGACTTCTTTTGGGGAAGGTGTGACCTGTACAGAAAGGACGGGTTGCACTTGAACCCGAGGGGGACCAATATCCTGGCGGGGAGATTTGCAAAGGCTACTGGGGAGACTTTAAACTAGAATGGTTGGGGGGAGGGACTCAAATAGAGAAAGCTAGTAGACAGAGTGTGAGGCAGGAGGCAGTGAAGGGTAGCACTCAGACCCAAAATCTAGGGGAGAAAGAAGAAAAAGAAAATAAACAGAGAATAAGAGGCGTGGGTTTCTTAAATGTGCATATTTTAATGCTAGCAGCATTGTAAGAAAGGTGGATGAGCTTAGAACCTGGATTGACACCTGGAATTATGATGTTGTGGCGATCAGTGAAACATGGTTGCAGGAGGGATGTGATTGGAAACTAAATACTCCAGGATTTCGTTGCTTCAGGTGTGATAGAATTAGAGGGGCAAGAGGTGGAGGTGTTGCATTGCTTGTCAGGGAAGATATTACAGCAGTGCTTTGGCAGGATAGATTGGAGGGCTCGTCTGGAGAGGCTATTTGGGTGGAACTGAGAAATGGGAAAGGTGTAGCAACACTTATAGTGGTGTATTATAGACCGCCAAATGGGGAGCGAGAATTGGAAGAGCAAATATGTAAGGAGATAGCAGATATTAGTAGTAAGCACAAGGTAGTGATTGTGGGAGATTTCAATTTTCCACACATAGACTGGGAAACACATTCTGTAAATGGGCTGGATGGTTTGGAGTTTCTAAAATGTGTGCAGGATAGTTTATTTGCAGCAATACATAGAGGTACCTACTAGAGAAGGGGCAGTGCTGGACCTCCTGTTAGGAAATGAGACAGGTCAGGTGGCGGAGGTATGCGTTGGGGAGCACTTCGGGTCCAGTGATCACAATACCATTAGTTTCAATATAATTATGGAGAGGGTCAGAACTGGACCTAGGGTTGAGATTTTTGATTGGAGAAAGGCTAACTTTTATGAGATGCGAAATAATTTAAAAGGAGTGAATTGGGACATTTTGTTTTATGGGAGAGATGTAGAAGAGAAATGGAGAACATTTAAAGGGGAAATTTTAAGAGTACAGAATCTTTATGTCCCTGTTCGGTTGAAAGGAAATAGTAAAAATTGGAAAGAGCCCTGGTTTTCAAGGGAAATTAGACACTTGGTTCGGAAAAAGAGAGAGATCTACAATAATTAAAGGCAGCATGAAGTGAATGAGGTGCTTGAGGAGTATAAACAATGTAAAAAGAATCTTAAGAAATAAATTAGAAAAGCTAAAAGAAGATATGAGGTTGCTTTGGCAAGTAAGGTGAAAGTAAATCCAAAGGGTTTCTACAGCTATATTAATAGCAAAAGGATAACGAGGGATAAAATTGGTCCATTGGAGAGACAGAGTGGACAGCTATCTGCAGAGCCAAAAAAGATGGGGGAGATATGGAACAATTTCTTTTCTTCGGTATTCACCAAGGAGAAGGATATTCAATTATGTGAGGTAAGGGAAACAAGTAGAGTAGCTATGGATACTATGAGATTCAAAGAAAAAGAAGTACTGACACTTTTGAAAAATATAAAAGTGGATAAGTCTCCAGGTCCTGACAGGATATTCCCTAGGACATTGAGGGAAGTTAGTGTAGAAATAGCAGGGGCTATGACAGAAATATTTCAAATGTCATTAGAAACGGGAATAGTGCCCGAGGATTGGCGTACTGCGCATGTTGTTCCATTGTTTAAAAAGGGTTCTAAGAGTAAACCTAGCAATTATAGACCTGTTATTTTGACTTCAGTGGTGGGAAAATTAATGGAAAAGATACTTTGAGATAATATATATAAGCATCTAGATAAACAGGGTCTGATTAGGAACAGTCAACATGGATTTGTGCCTGGGAGGTCATGTTTGTTTCATCTTCTTGAATTTTTTGAAGAGGTTACTAGGGAAATTGATGAGGGTAAAGCAGTGGATGTTGTCTATATGGACTTTAGTAAGGCCTTTGACAAGGTTCCTCATGGAAGGTTGGTTAAGAAGGTTCAATTGTTGGGTATAAATGCAGGAATAGCAAGATGGATTCAACAGTGGCTGAATGGGAGATGCCAGAGAGTAATGGTGGATCGCTGTTTGTCAGGTTGGAGGCAGGTGACTAGTGGGGTGCCTCAGGGATCTGTGTTGGGTCCACTGTTGTTTGTCATGTACAATGATCTGGATGAAGGTGTGGTAAATTGGATTAGTAAGTATGCAGATGATACTAAGATAGGCGGTGTTGTGGATAATGAAGTAGATTTCCAAAGTCTACAGAGAGATTTAGGCCATTTGGAAGAATGGGCTGAAAGATGGCAGATGGAGTTTAATGCTGATAAGTGTGAGGTGCTACATCTTGGCAGGACAAATCAAAATAGGACGTACATGGTAAATGGTAGCGAATTGAGGATTGCAGTTGAACAGAGTGATCTAGGAATAACTGTACATAGTTCCCTGAAGGTGGAATCTCATGTAGATAGGGTGGTAAAGAAAGCTTTTGGTATGCTCGCCTTTATAAATCAGAGCATTGAGTATAGAAGTTGGGATGTAATGTTAAAATTGTACAAGGCATTGGAGAGACCAATTCTGGAGTATGGTATACAATTTTGGTCGCCCAATTATAGGAAGGATGTCAACAAAATTGAGAGAGTACAGAGGAGATTTACTAGAATGTTGCCTTGGTTTCAGCAACTAAGTTACAGAGAAAGGTTGAATAAGTTAGATCTTTATTCTCTGGAGCGCAGAAGGTTAAGGGGGGACTTTATAGAGGTCTTTAAAATGATGAGAGGGATAGACAGAGTTGACGTGGACAAGCTTTTCTCATTGAGAGTAGGGATGATTCAAACAAGAGGACATAACTTCAGAATTAAGGGACAGAAGTTTTCGGGTAACATGAGGGGGAACTTCTTTACTCAGAGATTGGTAGCTGTGTGGAATGAGCTTCCAGTGGAAGTGGTGGAGGCAGGTTCGATTTTATCATTTAAAAATAAATTGGATAGGTATATGGATGGGAAAGGAATGGAGGGTTATGGTCTGAGTGCAGGTAGATGGGACTAGGGGAAAATAATTGTTCGGCATGGACTTGTAGGGCCGAGATGGCCTGTTTCCGTGCTGTAATTATTATATGGTTTATATGGTTGTTTCACAAGGTTCCATTTTGTAGCTGCTCTGGAAGGTTAGATCGCATGAAATAGCTGAATGGATAGCAAATTGGCTTCATGGAAGGTAGCAGAGGGTGAAGATGGAAGGTTGATGGAATGTGTCCTTTCGGTGGTAGAAGAAGGGCTCACTGGTGCATCTTGCGAGTCGGGAGTTGGGTCGTAAGCCGGGACTAAACGGCCATGGAGGCTCATTTCATTCCAAAAGGAAGAAAGATTCTAAGGGGAGTAGGAGGCAACTGTGGCTGACAAGAGAAGTTAGGGATAGAATAAAACTAAAAGAAAAGATGTATAACACAGCAAAGAGTAGCCGGAAGCCAGAAAATTGGGAAACTTTGATAGGACAACAGAAGGAAACAAAGCGGGCAATACGGGCTGAAAAGATGAAGTACGAAGGGAAGCTGGCCAGGAATATAAAGGACAGCAAAAGCTTCTTTAGATATGTTAGGGGAAAAAGAATAACAAAGTCAAATGTGGGTCCCTTGAAGGCAGACACGGGTGAAATTATTATGGGGAACAAGGAAATGGCAGAAGAGTTGAACAGGTACTTCGGATCTGTCTTCACTAAGGAAGACACAAACAATTACCCAGAAGTACTGGAGGACAGAGGATCTAAGGGGGTAGAGGAACTGAAATAAATTTTCATTAGGCGAGAAATAGTATTGGGTAGGCTAATGGGACTGAAGTCAAGTCAAGTCACTTTTATTTCTATAGCACATTTAAAAAACAACTCTTGTTGACCAAAGTGCTTTACATTGGTCGGGGTACTAAAGTTATACAACAGTGGTTCATAGATTAAGTACATACATAAATACACACATATAGCCCTCCCTCAGTGGACATCAAGAAAGGCTTGAGAAATAGTATTCGGTGCGCTAATGGGTCTGAAAGATGATAAATCCCCTGTGCCTGATGGTCTGCATCTCAGGGTCCTCAGGGAGGTGGCTAGAAATAATGGACGCATTGGTGATCATTTTCCAATGTTCAATAGATTCAGGATCAGTTCCCGTGGATTTGAGGATAGCTAATGTTATCCCACTTTTCAAGAAAGGAGCGAGAGAGAAAACAGGGAATTACAGACCAGTTAACCTGACATCGGTGGTGGGAAAGATGATGGAGTCAATTATTAAAGAGGTAATAATGGGGCATTTGGATAGCAGTAAAAGGATTAGTCCAAGTCAGCATGGATTTATGAAAGGAAAATCATGCTTGACTAACCTTCTGGATTTTTTGAGGATGTGACAAGTAAAATGGATGAAAGGGTGCCAGTGGATGTAGTGTATCTGGACTTTCAGAAAGCATTTGATAAGGTCCCGCACGGGAGATTGGTGACTAAAATTAGAGCACATGGTATTGGTGGTGGGGTGTTGATATGGATAGAAAATTGGTTGGCAGACAGGAAGTAAATAGTAGGAGTGAACGGGTCCTTTTCAGAATGTCAGGCAGTGGCGAGTGGAGTGCCGCAAGGCTCGGTGTTGGGGCCGCAATTGTTTACCATATCTGTTAATAATTAGGAAGAGGGAATTAGGAGAAACACTAGCAAGTTTGCGGATGACACAAAGCTGGGTGGCAGTGTGAACTGTGAAGAGGATGGTAGGAGGTTGCAGGGTGACCTGGACAGGTTGAGTGAGTGAACAGATGCATGACAGATGCAGTATAATATAGATAAATGTGAGGTTATCTACTTTGGTGGCAAAAACAAGGGGGCAGATTATTATCTCAATGGGATTAGGTAAGGCAAGGGGGAGGTACAGCGAGACCTGGGTGTCCTTGTACACCGGTCACTGAAAGTTGACATGCAGGTACAGCAGGCAGTGAAGAAAGCTAATGAAATGTTGGCCTTCATAACAAGAGGATTTCAGTATAACAGTAGAGAGGTTCTTCTGCAGTTGTATAGGGTTCTGGTGAGACCACATCTGGAGTATTGTGTACAGTTTTGGTCTCCTAATTTGTGGAAGGACATCCTTGTGATTGAGGCAGTGCAGCGTAGATTCACGAGATTGATCCCTGGGATGGCGGGACTGTCGTATGAGGAAAGATTGAAAAAGCTAGGCTTGAATTCACTGGAGTTTAGAAGGATGAGGGGGTATCTTATAGAAACATATAAAATTATAAAAGGACTGGTCAAGCTAGATGCAGGAAAAATGTTCAAATGTTGGGCGAGTCCAGAACCAGGGGCCACAGTCTTAGAATAAAGGGGAGGCCATTTAATACTGTGAGAAAAAACTTTTTCACCCAGAGAGTTGTGAATTTGTGGAATTCCTTGCCACAGAGGGCAGTGGGGGCCAAATCACTGGATGGATATATAAAAGAGAGATAGATAAAGCTCTAGGGGCTAGCGGAATAAAGGGATATGGGGAGAAGGCGGGCACGGGTTATTGTTTGGGGACGATCAGCCATGATCACAAAGAATGGCGGTGCTGGCTCGAAGTGCCGAATGGCCTCCTCCTGCACCTATTTTCTATGTCTATGTTTTCAGTAGGCAAGTCCATCCACTATATCCAACACCTGTAAAAGGTTGTCGTTAAAAGAAGGTGTACTGCACAGTTGATTCTTTCACGACAGAGGGACATGACTGGAAAGAGCGTTCACCACTCACAGTGCCACCTGTGGCCACTCAGGGAATTTCAACTAAACTCTCATAATTTTGTCCAGATTATAGGGGTGGACAGATCATCAATTGCTGGAAAATCTGTGTCCAACCTGTACAAAGTACAGGTCAGGAGTATGATGGAGTAATCTCCACTCATCAGGATGAGTGCTGTTCCATCAACTCTCATCCCAAAGATAAGCCATGACCATATTGCATAGCAGAGTAGCTGCTGAATGGTCTACTCCTCATCCTAGTTCTTATGTTCTTATGCATAACTATTATTTGCAACATCTTAAGGCCATTTGGTACTTTGCTCTTTCAGCTGTTGAGGTTTATCATAATTCAGCCTGTGTGAAAGTTTTTAACTATTTTCTTCGTGAATATGTCAATATTTGGCCGCAAATTATTGGTAAATATATAATTATATTATTACTCTAGTATTAGCTTCTAAAACTGCCCTACTAGAGGCTACCTGCCCGCTGTTTTATGCACTGTCTGAAATGATCAGCAAGGAGTGTTGATTTACTCATTTTCAAATTGTGTTTGTGATGTGTGATCAATCATGAGTTCCTCAGGGACCAGGTTCAGATCAAAGACTAAAGTCTAGATAAGTGGCTAGAAACAGGCATTAAAATCTGTCATTATCTTATGAAATCACCAAGCATTTTTATTCGTGCTGTTAAGCAAACATATCACTGTAAACTAAAGTTTCACTGAAATCAAATGCTTTCCATCGGATCTTTTCACAGTACTGTCAAATCAGTATCAGAGTACAAACATGTCATCTGGACATTACTACATCTTTTTTTTCTGAATTCAAATGACCCTGCAGGCAACTAACAACTGCACGATCTTGTGGATTGTGCTCTCTGAACTGTACAAAAGTCCTCAGCCTGCAGAGTCTTGCTACAAAGAAAAACTGCCAAATGCAATTATCTCTCCTGTTTAATGTTATGAAAGTGTTTTTATCCTCATTTTTTCAGAAAGTATGATTTAAGCAATGGGAGAGATAAAACATTTTGCATTCTTTTAAGGAATAGCAAGCAAGGAAAGTTTAATTTTCAATTTCACAAAGGTGGATAAAAGAGGAAAGCACAGTTAATGAATAATAACTGATCAATGACACAGCGCTCAGCAATGAACTGAACAAATGTAATGATCACGCAATATTATTTTACAATGACTATAATTTGGAAGCAATCCAATTCATATTTTAATTTCCAGTTTTAAAACATGTCATAGGGCAAAGATATTTCATTATCTTTAGACTTGGAACAATAGTGGAATCTGCACCGCTACCATGCTTGAACTCTCACATTTTCTGAACAAATTAACAGGCATTCGGTAATATGGAGCTGAGATGTTTGGATAAGTACTCATTTCTATTAATGATTTTGCTGAAAGAAAAATTGTAATCAAAATCACAAAAGGCAGGTGAGATATGTTGGGGAATCATTGAATGTGTGACTGCAGTCTTCTCAGAGGATGAGAGGGCTGGAGGAAGTTCCAAAGGACGGAAGGGGATTAAAGGGGATTAAATTTGTGGATCTGAACTCATTGGGTGCCATTGAGTAGCATTCTGAATGAACGGGTGCATGCTCGGATGTGGCAGCAGCCTCTCTATTCAGCGACGATATATGGACTGAAAAAGAAGAGCAGTGGCTGAGTCAAGTTTGGATGAAAATGTGACCAGCAGATGGGGAAAGACAAATTCCAACAATGATGGAAAATAAATTATTTAAAGAATGAATGTACAACTATGAACCAGAAAAACGAATGAAACAATTAGTTTTACTGACCTGCACTTCCTTGGGATGTGAGGGGAAGCTGGATCACTCGGAAGAAACCCATGAAGTCACAGGCAAAACATGAAAGATAGACACAAAATGTTGGAGTAAGTCAGCGGGTCAGGCAGCATCTCCAGGTAGAAGCAATGGGTGACATTTCGGGTCAAGACCCTTCTTCACCAAAATGTCGCCCATTCCTACTAGCCAGCAATCTTTCCAATCATGCTGCTTGATGTCCTGGCTACTGAACTTTCTCTCTTTGATTATATGACCTGCCCTCAAACTCTCACCTGCTTCATTGCTGCTCTAGGACCCACCTCCTGCCAATGTAGTTTAATTTATCTTCTGGATATTGGTCCCCTCCAGTTCAGGTGCTTCTTGTACACACCACCTCTGCCCCGGAGTAGATTGAAACGATGCAATAATCTGAATCCCTGTCCCTTGCCCCTGGTCCTCAGATACGCATGCATCTGGCCTGTGCTTCCATTTCTGCCCTCATCTTCTTCTTCTTATCGAGTCCACACAAGATTAGAAGTTGTTCAGCCAGAGCTGAACACACTTCTTGGCATCTGCATACAATGATGTCTGTCTTGTCGCTTCTTGTGCTTCTTGTGGTGGTGGAAAGATTGGTGGAAACAGGGCCCCGCGGACACTCTTTCCTTGACCCCTCTGCCCTCATTAGCACTGAACACTGGGGAGTAATGAAAAGATCACTGTCCTTGCGGTCCTGCTAAATAACCTCTTTCCTAACTCCCTCTAATTACCCCGCTCGACTTCTTCTCCTTGTCTGCATTTGCCGTTGGTACCAATGAGCACAAACAGCTCTGGCTGTTCCCCGCTCCCTTGAGAATGTTCTGCAACTGCTCAGAAACATCCTTGGTGCTGGAAGAAATATTTCGCCCTTTTCCTTACTGAAAATATACACTTGAGGAAGTGTTTCCACTTTGTATTTGCATGTTTGGGAGTGGTGAGCATTGAACTAGGAATCAACATTAGTGTCAGGTATCTCAGAATGGAAGGCTGGTAGTTACACAGAAAGGACAGATTATCGTGTAGACTTTGTTTAAAGACTAAATTATGGTGGCAATTTTGAAAATAAATAACGTAGTATTTGAACACTTTGCTCATAGTTAGAACTAGGAAAGGCAGTCGAGAAACTATTCACTGAGTACAGCTCACCCCCTCCAAGACACATTGGTCAACCTGAGGAGCACCTTCAGCACAGACTGGCTCCACCAAGATGCAGCACAGATGCCACAGGTGATCCATCTTCCCTATGGCTATCGAACTGTACAACTCCTCCCTCTTCTGTTGTGGGGTAGACTGGTTCCCCTCCCCGCCACCCCTCCTCCCCTCCCTGCCACCCCTCCTCCCCCCTCTCCCAAATCTTTGCACATCCCCAATCCTTTCCACTCGTCACTTTAATTGCATATTTCATGTATTTTGTATTTTTATGATCAAATTCCCTCCTGGGACAAATAAAGTTCTATCGTTTCATATCGAAACGTAATTAACCGGAAATTAAATTTAATGAAAGAAAAAGATAGATGAGGGCGGGGAACATATCAAATGACTTTTAAAATGATTGTTTGAAAGAGGACTAGAATGTAACTGGGCTCAGGAAATAGATGGCAGATGAAGCAGCTGCATAGATCATCTCAATCAAAATGGTCACATCAGAGAGGAATTGGGAGGCACAAGGGAGAGAATCACTCGAGCAGTTGGGCCCAAAGTGGAGCAAAGGGAACCAAACCCGTTCACAGTCATGGCTGATCCATCTCATCCTCCTAACCCCATATTCCTGCCTTTTCCCCATAAACTTTGACACCCGTACTAATCAAGAATATATCTATCTTTGCCTTAAAAATATCCACTGACTAGACCTCCACAGACGTGTGTGGCAAAGAATTCCACAGATTCACCACCCTCTCACTAAAGAAATTCCTCCTCATCTTCTTCCCAAAAGAACATCCTTTAATTCTGAGACTATGACCTCTAGTCCTAGACTCTCCCACTAGTCCCGCTATTATCACAAAGAGAATGTCATCATCTTCCAGAATGGCACTGATGTCCAGTTTTTAGAGTGTAAACAATAGAGCAGTACCCAGAAGCAACATGAAGAATGATGACTGGTTGGAAAGCTGTGAACCTAACCCTTTACGTTGCTTCAAACTGATCTTTGAGAACAATATACATTTCTAACCATAGGACAGACATTGTTAATAAACAGAGCTTCGGCAGCGGCGGCGCGGCGCTGGATTCACCGCGGAGCGGACGATACCTACCTGGATCGCCGTTTGGAGCTCCGGAGCATTGGGCCTGCAGCGTCGACATCGCGGAGCTCTGGTTCTTGGAGCTCCCAGCGCGGACAGCGCTGACCGACATCGCGGTGTCCCTGGGGCCCTTTGCTGAGGGCCGCCAGCGTGATCTCCACCCGGCGTGGTTTGGGGACGTCGGGAGCCGCGGACTCCAGTGGGAAGCGGCCGATTTGGAGGTCTAAGCCGCGGAGGTTGGCCTCCCGTTCTGACGTCGGAGTTCCAACATCCCGGCGAGCGGGCCTGATCGGCGGAATGCCCGTAATGGTGACTGCGGAGGGCTCGGGAGGCCCTGACCATGGGTGAACATCAAGGACATCAGAGGAAGATGACTGACTTTGGTGCATTCCCTCACAGTGGGAAACTTTTGATTCTACTGTTGTTTTATGTTGGACTCTTTCGTGTGTTGTGTTCTTTATTTTATTGTATGGCTGTATGGTGATCACATTTCACTGTGCCAACTGGCATATGTGACAAATAAATGTATCTTGATCTTGATCTTGATCTTGATCTTGACGTATGGCTGGCTTGGAGAGTTTCACCTGGTGAAATGCATTGGAAAATTGAGTGCAATTCACTATGCCGCAAGGAATAGAAAATTCTGCAGGTGCAAAATCTATCCATGGAAATTTATGAAAGGTGTTCACAATGTTTACAGCTCGTGGCTGATTGTTGATCCACTCTTTTACATAATTGGTTTCATTTGAATTTAACATCAAAATTAAGGCAATGTCACATGGCCAATATTGATTCTGTTTTCCACAACCTCGCACATTCACACAATAATGAGCAACCAACATGACTAGAATTAGAATGGCATCATTGTAAAAGAGATGTAATGGCTTTTTCAGTCCTGACAATTCAGTCATATCGTCAAATAGATTAAATAATTCTCAATATTTTCACTGAATATAACCTGAAGGTAAATTGTACTTTTTTTGTGTCATCCCCCATTAGAAATCTGGATCAGTATTTGAGTTTTTCATTATTATCTTTCATTTAATTAAGTAAAAAACAAACTTCTGAATAATGTGTTCTTATGGCAGCATCTTATAGCTGAGTTGTGTCTTTGACATAAAACCCATGCATGGATAAGTCACCCCTGTCTTATTGAGCAACGCACAGTTTGTAAATTGCAGTACAAATTTGAATGGGATTGCATGATTTTCACAGTATTATTTGAAGATGTTGAGCACCATTGTCAGAGAATCCCAGATCTCATTACTGCTTCTTTTCAACTGACAAGTAGACTGTAAGCATGTTTTCAAGTGGCTTTGCACAATGCAAGAAGTGAGTGCACCAAAAGGAACCCAGTAGGTTTTGTCACATGCAGTGTGATGGCTTTAGATGTGTCAGTTGTTTCACGAAATAAAGATATGTTTAAAGCTTTGCTTTTGTAATTGGCTACATCAGAAACATTTTCTTTTTCGGCCGATTAAAAGATGCTGTTTTGTGACATTGCCAGTATGTTGTGGTGTCTTCACATATTGCCTAACATTAAATGCAGTACTCATATGATATCTGATTTTTTATATACCTTGTACATTTCATCAAATTATTTTTTCATATGAACATTTATGATTAGATGCCTTGTTTTTACAATCTCAATTAAATATAGTATGCATGAACGTATTTAGATAAGCAGGTGCAAGGTGAAAAACAGTATTTATCAGTCAGGCAGTATGTATAACAAATGTTTCAGGAACTATATATTTACATTGCTACTTCTGGGCAAACTGTTTATAATGTGATTCCAAATTAAATGTGTGGAGATGATCAATCCATCCTAGCTTTTGGCATTCTTAACTTACTTTGGAATATCAATATCGCTGATCCTCACTGCCTGTAGTGGTTTATGGTTTATGGATGGAAGACAGACATAAAATGCTGGAGTAACTCAGTGGGACAGGCAGCCTCTTTGGAGAGAAGGAATGGGTGACGTTTCAGGTCGAGACTCTTCTTCAGACTGAGAGTCAGGGGAGAGGGAGACAGAGATATGGAAGTGTAAGGTGTGAAAACAAGACATCGAAGGGGACGTTATCAAGGAAAATGTATAGATCATTGTTAGCTGGGGGAAGATGACAACGAGGCATATAAAGATAACATTTAACCTGGAGGACAGTCAGACTAGTCGGAGAACATGGATGGGGGAGGGATGGAGAAAAAGGGAAAGCAAGTGTTACTTGAAGTTAGAGAAGTCAATATTTATGGATGGAAATGGGCAACGGCAGTTTGGAAGTTAATGCCTGTCCTTAGTAGCAATGTGCACTGCCGTTATCTGAGGGGCCATCTGAAAACATTCTTCCATTTGACCTGGAAATAGACCCAGTGAATATCTAAATACAAACCAGTAAACAAAGTGAAGCACATGATCTGAAAGTACAAATAACGAGCACAAATATGATGGAATTTATCTCAGCTACAATCCACAATTAATGGGAAACTGAGAAAAAAAAGAAAGACCAGAAAACGTTCACACTGCAAATACTTACACATTTGTGTAGATTTGAAATTCAACACATTGGCCAATGTGTGTCATATTGAGTGCGACAAATCAATGTTCTGCATTTCATTTGAACAAATTAGATATCATGATGTGAATGGTGTGTTTTTTAACTTAATACCAAAGGGACAAGTGACACGATGAATTGCTCAGCCATTCTTCTAATTTATTTCATTTTTGTATTTCTGTTCATATTAAATAAATTCAAAACCTGTGTGCCTGTGGCAAATGGCTGATTCACAGTGTCCATTATCCAAATGTGTGGGAGTTGGATATCTTCAATGTATGAAGTTTCAACTACGTCCCAGTGTTTGTTTCTTTAAGAACAAATATACAATGTTGTTAATAAAGTTTGGACAAGTTCATTTATGTATCAATGGTGCTGCTGTGCTTTTTCTGGCTGCGGTCTTTATTTTTCCTGAAGTGTTTATCTATTTATTGTTTCAAACACAACCATGTATGCATCAGACTTTAATTAGAAAATGTACTGTATGTAGTAGAGATTTTAGGAGATAGAGTAGTTTCAAAAATATACATGCAAACATTCTAGGTTAAGTAGCTCAGAAGCATTAATATTAAGTGACGGGAACAACAAAAATGCCAATGAAGCAAGTTTCTTTATCCAGTGACAGTAATTCCATAACCCAGTTGTTCATGTCTTGTACACAGGTTTCAGTCTTGAGCTACCAGCTGAGAACCTGCGGGTAATTTGTTCACTTACATATCACAGCTGGAGTTACAACAAGCAAAGCTGTAAGCTCAGAAAGCTTACTGTCAGACACAAGTCATGATGTATTCCCCCTATGAAGGCTATTTGAGAAAGATATACGTCCCAATGTTAAGTGATCAATTAATCATGGTTGATACATCAATCTGCATGCAACAATATAACTTCAATAATATTTTGGAAGCTTTTAAGACATTTGTAAAAGGCTGAGAATGACTGTACATCCATGGAATTGTGAAGAACAGCATGCAAATATTTTCATCTTTACCTTTCATATTTTTACATTGGAAGTTGTGTTTTCTACACAAATAGTTAGAACGTGCAGTATTGCGAAATGCCAATGTCCACGTGACATGGGAAATCTTGTGAGACCTGGTGAAAATCATTGAGGAAAAATAATAATGTTATTAGTGCAGTGGGTCAGCTGTGCCGCTTTACTATCTGATTTATGTGGAACTATCTGTTTTTCTGTTGGGGTATTAGTACTGGTACTACAATTGGTCTCAGGACCCAAAGTATAGAATTTCTTATTCCCACTTACTCTTCTGGGGATTGTGACAAGCACTGTATACATGCGGGCATTTGAAGATAGCAAGGTCAGGTTCTGCTGTCATGCCAATGGTCAAATAACAACCGTTCAAGACCCAAGGAGTGCAGCTGGAGTTCTGTAACAGGGACAACTGTAAGCCAATGGCGATAGGAGATGAGGGAAACCCGGAAAATTGATGATTTAAAAAACCTATCAAGGGTCAAGAAAGTTAATAGTCCTTTATTGTCACATGGCCCAAAACGGAACAAAGAAATTCTTACTTGAAGCAGCACAACAGGTATGCAAACACAATACTCTGTCAACAACATAATAAGCAACAAAAGAAAGTACAATATATAAAAACAAACAAACAATATAGTGCAAAGATAAAAACAATGCTCCCCAAGTCCTTTGTGCAATCAATGGAGTTGTAGTTCAGAATTCATTTAGAGTTCGTAGTGTTTAATAGGTCTGAAGAAGGGTCTCCACCCGAAACGTCACCCATTCCTTCTCTCCAGAGACGCAGCCTGTTATTTGTACTTTCAGATCATGTGCTTCACTTTGTTTACTGGAGATACTTTGCTCCAGTATTTTGTGTCCACCTTCGATTTAAACAAGCACCTGCAGTTCTTTCTTATACTGTGTTTAATAGACTGATGGTTGTCGGGAAGAAGCTGGTTCTGAACCTGGACGATTCAGTTTTCAGGCTCGGATGCCTTCTTCCCGATGGCAGGAGTGGAATGAAAGTATGGCCTGGCTGGTGCGGGTTCCTGATGATGCTGACTGCCTTTTTCAGGCAGTGTCCCCTGTAGATACTCAATGGTGGGGAGGTCAGAACCCATGACAGACTGCACAGTGTTCGCCACTTGTACAATTTTCTTCATTCTTGGACATTCGAGTTGCTGAACCAGGCCATGATGCAACCGGTCAATATGTTCGATTTCGTATTCCTATAGAAGTTCAAGAGAGCATTCATAAGATAACAAATCGAGGGAAGCAGAGGCAATGATGAGCTGTCTTTATGAAGAAGGGTCTCGACCAGAAATATCACCTATTCCTTTTCTCCAGAGATGCTGCCTGACCCACTGAGTTGCTCCAGCATTTTGTATCTACCATCGGTTCATCTGAAAACTTATTAATCATGCGTTGTATGTTCTCATCCTAATCATTGAGATAGATGACAAACGGATTGCCCAGCAATAAACACTGAGGCACACACCAGTCACAGGCCTCCAGTCCGAGAAGCAACCTTCCACCATCACCCTCTGCTTCCTTCCATGATGCCAATTTTCTATCCATTCAGCTATCCCTCATTGGATCCTATGGAATCTCCAGAGCAGCTGACCATGCGGGACCTTGTTGAATGCTTTGCTGAAAGTCATGTGTATGTGTATGGTTTATGGTTGATGATGGCAGAGTATGCATGGCAACAGGCCCTTGGGCCCAACTTGCCAACACCGACCAACATAGTCCCACCTACCTACATTTGGCCCATATCCTTCTAAATGTGCCCTATCCATGGACTTGTCAAAATGTTTTTTAAATGTTGCGATAGTATTTGCTTCAACTACCTCCTCCGACAGCTCGTTCCATACACCCACCATCCTTTGTTTGAAAATGTTACCCCTCAGGTTCAATAGACAATAGGTGCAGGAGTAGGACATTCAGCACTTAGAGCCAGCACCGCCATTCACTGTGATCATGGCTGATCATCCACAATCAGTATCCGGTTCCTGCCTTATCCCCATGTCCCTTGACCCCTGTATCTTTCAGAGCTCTATCTAACTCTCTCTTGAAATCAAACAGAATCGGCCTCCACTGCCTTCTGAGGCAGAGAATTCCACAGATTCACAACTCTCTGGGTGAAAAAGTTTTCCTCATCTCCGTCTTAAATGGCCTACCCCTTATTCTTAAACTGTGGGCCTTGGTTCTGGACTCCCCCAACATCGGGAACTTGTTACCTGCCTCTAGCATGTCCAATCCCAATAAGATCCCCTCTCATCCTTCCAAATTCCAGTGTATACAAGCTCAGTCACTCCATTCTTACAACATATGAAAGTCCAGCCATCCCAGGAATAACCTTGTGAACCTATGCTGCAGTCCCTCAATAGCAAGAATGTCCTTCCTCAAATGTGGAGACTAAAACTGCACAAAATACTCCAGTGTGGTCTCACCAGGGCACTGTACAACTGCAATAGGACCTCTTTGATCCTATACTCAACGCCTCTTGTTATGAAGGCCAACATGCCATTGCTTTCTTCACTGCTTGCTGTACCTGCATGCTTACTTTCAGTGACTGATGTACAAGGACACCCAGATCTCATTGTACTTCCTCTTTTCCTAACTTGACACCATTCAGCTATTACCCTCCAACATTTTCGCCACCTTCAACAGGATCCCCCCACTGGCCACATCTTCCCATCTCCTCCCCTTTCTGCTTTCCGCAGAAACCATTGCCTCCGTAATTCCTTGGTGAATTCGTCCCTTCCCACCCAAACCACGCCCTCCCCTGGTAGTTTCCCTTGCAACCGCAGGAAATGCTACACTTGTCATTTTACCTCCCCCCTCGACTCCATCCAAGGACCCAACAGTCTTTCCAGGTGAGGCAGAGGTTCACCTGCACCTCCTCCAACCTCATCTGCTGCATCCGCTGTTCCAGGTGTCAACTTCTCTACATCGGTGAGACCAAGCGCAGGCTTGGCGATCGCTTCGCCTAACACCTCAACTCAGTTCGCAATAACCAACCTGATCTCCCGGTGTCTCAACACTTCAACTCCCCCTCCCATTCCGAGTCCAACCTTTCTGTCCTGGGCCTCCTCCATGGCCAGAGTGAGGCCCAGCACAAATTGGAAGAACAGCACCTCATATTTTGCTAGGGTAGTTTACACCCCAGAGGTATGAACCTTGACCTCCAATTTCAGGTAGTCCTTGCTTTCTCCCTCCTTCCCCTCCCCACCTCTCCCCCAAGCCTACTGTCTCTGCCTCTTCCTTTCATTTTCCCTGCCTCCCTCAGACATCAGTCTGAAGAAGGGTCTCGACCTGAAGATTCACCTATTCCTTGTCTCCCTAGATGCTGCCTCACCCGCTGAGTTTCTCCAGCATTTTTGTCTACCTTCGATTTTTCCAGCACCTGCAGGTCTTTCTTCACCATTCAGATAATAATCTGCCTTCCTGTTCTTGCCACCAAAGTGCATTTATCCACATTTAACTGTATCTGGCATGCATCTGCCCACTCACCCAACATGTCCAAGTCACCCATCTTTCCCATAGCATCCTACTCACAGTTCACACTGCCACACAGCTTTGTGTCATTTGCTAATTTGCTAAATGTTACTTTTAATCCCTTCATCTAAATCATTAATGTATATTATAAATAGCTGCGCTCCCAGCACTGAGCCTTGCGGTACCCCACTAGTCACTGCCTGCCATTCTGAAAGGGATCGGTTAATCCCTACTCTTTGTCTCCTGTCTGCCAACCAATTATCTCTCCATGTCAGTACCCTCCCCCCCAATAACATGCGCTCTAACTTTGCCCACTAATCTCCTACGTGAGAGATTAGTGGGCAAATGCTTTCTGAAAATCCAGGTACACTACATCCACTGGGGCTCTCCCTTGTCCATTTTCCTAGTTACATCCTCACATAATTCCAGAAGATTAGTCAAGCATGATTTCCCCTTCGTAAATCCATGCTGACTCGGGCCGATCATGTTACTGCTATCCAAATGTGCCGCTATTTCATCTTCTATAATTGACTCCAGCATCTTCCCCACCACCGATGTCAGGTTGACTGGTCTATAATTACCCGTTTTCTCTCTCCCTCCTTTCTTAAAAAGTGAGATAACATTAGCTACATGAGATAACATTACAGATGGTTGAAAATGTTAAATTCCAAGGAGTAGATATCACCAGCAACTTGTCCTGGACCACCCATATTGAAGCAATGGCTATTAAAACATCAACGCCTCTACTTCCATAGATGGCTTAGGAAGTTTGGCTCGTCCCCAACAGCTCTCACCAACTTCTACGATGTGCCATTTTATCAGGATACATCACTGTATGGTATGTGTGCTGCCTTCACTGAACACAGGCTGCTCAGCAATTCAGTCTAGTTAAACACTTCTTCCATCTCCCTCCAAAGGAACAGGCAATTGTGTATTTTGAGAGTTTAATGGAATAAAGTGTGAAAAGACAATGTTGTGTTAGGGATTGACAGAGATGAGGATGGTGGTTTGTGGCGGTTTGTTTTTAATTTTTTAAATTTTTTAATTTTTATTTTATTAGAAGTAAGTACAGTAATATGGAACCGTCGATACTTAGTATATATTGGCATGTTACATTTCATGTACAGCTTCATATTTTTTTTAATTTAATTTTAACAGTAAAAAGGAGACAGAAAGAGAATAGAAAAGAAATAGAAAGGTGTGTGCTACCGGAAAGTGAGAAAAAGGGAAGGAGAAAAGAAAGAAAATAGAGAGAAAAGAAGAAAGGTAGAAAGCAGATGAATAAAGGAGAGATAGCTATTTATTATTCTTGACCACCATTCACCCAATACTGAAACTGATCATTTCCACGTTTGTGTTGCACCATATGCTTCTAAGAAGTTGACAAATGGAGATCAAATCCTTAAGAATTAGACTGCTTTGTCTGTTGTGAGGAATCACATTTCTTCAAGATGTAGAGTTTCCGACATGTTTGAAATCCCCATTCTAAGCGTTGGTATCAATGTATATTTCCAAAATGTAAGTATAAGTTTTTTTGCCGTATTTAAACCATAATTAAGGAAAGATTTTTGAAACATATATTTGTTTTTAAATTTGAAAGATGGCCACCCAAAACGTTTCACATAGGTAATCACTAGATGGCCAACCAAAACATTACACAGAATGACCATTATATGGCCAACCAAAGTCCAGGAGGTCCGTAACACTCCCCGCCTGGCATCACTAGATGCCACACATACATCTCCTAACTCTCCGGAGTCAAGAGGAGGATGACCTCTGAGATAGGTCTTGCGAAGGTCTTCACATTTCCTTGCCGTGTCACCTTGACTGACCTTTCGGACGATCCCATCTTTGCTGGGATGAGTCTTAACAATGACACCCATAGGCCATTTGTTCCTTCTTGCCTAGTTGTCCTTCATGAGAACAATGTCTTCTTCGCTCAGATTAGGTCTTTTGGTTTGCCATTTCTGATGACTTTGTAGTGTACTGAGGTACTCTCAACGCCATCTGGCCCAGAATGTATCCGCCAAGACTTGAACCCTCTTCCACTGACTCTTGAACAGGTCCCCTTTGGAGATATCCACTAGAGCGGGAGGGAGAGAGCTGATCTTCTGAGTCAGGAGCATGGAAGGTGTTAAAATGAGGGGTGACTGGATTTCATGAAACAGGAATCAGGGGTCTTGCGTTGACAATGGCGATGACTTCAGCCATCAGAGTGGTTAGGACCTCGTGCATGAGTTGAGAATGCCCGATCTGAAGAAGCATGGAATCTAGGATGCGCCTTGCAATCCCTATCATGCGTTCCCAGGCTCCGCCCATGTGCGATGAGTGTGGAGGGTTGAACACCCATGTGTATTTCTGCTCAAGAAGGTAGTTACCAATACTTGTCTGCCCTTGTTTTGGAGGATCCAGCTTGAGCTCCTTGTTTGCTCCAACAAAGTTGGTTCCGCAGTCAGAGCGCAACTGTTTGGCAGGCCCTCTGATTGAGAAGAATCTCTTGAGTACATTGATGAAGCTGGATGAGCTCATTGTTTCAATTACTTCAATATGGATAGCTCTAGTAGACATGCATGAGAAGAGCACTGCCCACCTCTTACTATTGGTGTGCCCCCCTCTTGTGCGACGTGCTGCAACTTCCCATGGTCCAAACACATCCAGGCCGACGTAGGAGAATGGTGGGTCTGTCTGTAGACGTTCCGCAGGCAGGTCTGACATTTGCTGCTGCTCTGTTTTTCCACGAAGTTTCTTGCAGATTACGCATTGTGGAGGACACCACTGATGCGCCTTTTTGCTCCAACTATCCACAAACCACCAGCGCGGATGGCACCCTCAGTAAAGTGTCTTCCCTGGGGCTGCACACATTCGTGATGGTGGTGAATGAGCAATGTTGCAACATGATGCCGACCTGGGATGATGAGAGGGTTGACTTCACTCTTCGGGATCTTCGCCTGAGTAAGACGTCCTCCTACTCACAGTAATCCTTCCCTGTCAATGAGTGGGTGAAGCTTGTACAGAGCACCGTTTTTAGAGAGGTTCTGCCCTGCTTGAATGCATTTGAATTCCTCAGAGTTTGCTTCTTGTTGAACACATCTGATGATAGTGTGCTCGGCTTTAGCGAGGTCTGCTGTGGATACACCTTTCTTGCAACTGTCCCATCCAACACAGCTGCCATTATCCAATGAATGATCTAAGTCTTTGATGTCTTTGGCTCGGTCGCTTGCAGGAAAGGCATCCAGTACTTCCTTCTTGTTCAAGGCTATTTTGTGAAGCCTAAGGTTGGAGAGTGCCATCGTTTCCTGTACACGTTTGAGGAGGCTGATGGCTTCTGCCTCTGTAGGGAGTGATTTCAGTGCGTCATCCACATAGAAATCTCTCTCGATGAAGTGTCTCACATCACTACCGAAGTCCTTCTCTTTTACTCTTGCAGCCTTCCACAGCCCGAAGATGGCCACTGCTGGGGATGGGCTGTTTCTGAAGACGTTGACTCTCATGCGGTAGTCAACAATTTCATTGTCCAAGTTATTGTCACGGTACCACAGAAAGCGCAAGAAATCTCTACAGACTTCTCGTACCAGGAAACAGTGGAACATCTGTTGTATGTCTGCCACGATGGCCACTTGTTCTCGTCTGAACCTCAGGAGTACACTTAACAGGCTGTTGTTAAGATCCGGTCCAGACAGCAGCACATCATTCAGGGAGACACCATCATATTGTGCACTGGAGTCGAAAACCACACGGATCTTTCCAGGTTTCTGGGGATGGTATACGCCACATATGGGAAGATACCAGTATTCTTTGTCCTCTTTGAGTGCTGGTGCTCTCTCTGCATGGTTGCTGTCAAATATATTTTACATGAACTCCACCAAGTGTGTTTTCATTTCTGGTTTCTTTTCCAGATTGCTCCGGAGTGTCTTCAATCCACCGTAGGCATACTTTCTGTTATTAGAAACATAGAAACATAGAAAATAGGTGCAGGAGTAGGCCATTCGGCCCTTCGAGCCTGCACTGCCATTCAATATGATCATGGCTAATCATCCAAATCAATATCCCATACCTGCCTTCTCTCCATACCCCCTGATCCCTTTAGCCACAAGGGCCACATCTAACTCCCTCTTAAATCCAGCCAATGAACTGGCCTCAACTATCTTCTGTGGCAGAGAATTCCACAGATTCACCACTCCCTGTGTAAAAAATGATTTTCTCATCTCGGTCCTAAAAGACTTCCCTCTTATCCTTAAACTGTGACCCCTAGTTCTGGACTTCCCCAACATCGGGAATAATCTTCCTGCATCTAGCCTGTCCAACCCCTTAGGTAGCAGTCTCCGAGGTTTGCGGAACGGTAGGGGGGCAATCCAACTGTTACTGCTATCTTTAAAGAACTCTCCTTCCATAATCTGCAGGAAGAGCATATCCTCAATAGACGGTGCAAGCTGGTTGTCATTCTCTTGTTGATGGAAAACTGTCTTCATCGGGTCTCACTAACAGGTTATGCATTGGAAACCATGAGGAAGAGATTGTAGACCGGTTCTGAAGGCTGTAGTTCTCCTTTACTTTGATGTGGCTCTCGCATGGGCTCAGATGACTTGGGCGTCCATTTTCCAAAATGCAGGTCTTCAAGGCACTGACTGTAGCAGGCTGGTGGGCTCTGCCGAGGCACACATCGCCTATGATGACCCAGCCCAGATCCTGTTTCTGTGCATAAGGAGCATTGTTGGGTCCATTGTATGGTCTGCGAACTTTGTGGAATCGTAGCATATCTCCTCCTAGCAGCAGAAAGATGTCCGCATCAGGATCGAGTGGTGGTATTTCCTCTGCAATGGACTGCAGGTGAGCATGATGGTAAGCCGCTTCAGGAGTCGGGATTTCGTTCCTGTTATTAGGAACTTGTTTGCATTCAATCAAAGTAGGGAGAGGGAGGCTTGTTTTTCCATCTGCAGACTCCACAATGTAGCCATGAGCTCTTCTGCCAGCTGTTTCGACTACCCCAGCACATGTTGTTAGGGTATAGGGAGCTGCAGGCCCCTGGATGTTAAACATGTCAAATAATTCTGACTTGGCTAATGACATGTTACTTTGATCGTCGAAGATGGCATATATCTTCCTGGCTTCTGGCTTGCAACCATAAGAACCACGAGGCATGTTTTTTATCAAGATTTACCTCTGAAGTCTCCACTACATATCTCTGTACATGTGGACGTGATCTCCGGCTGAGGTGCATCTTCTTCCTCCCCGCTGTGCTGTGAGGAGGGTGGCTTGGATGACTGTGGAGCAGGACCTGGATAGAGGGCTGGTAGGTGTCTGTCGTGGCTGCACTCAGCACATTTGATGGACACGTCACAGTCCTTGGCTTGGTGAGTGGTCGAACCGCAGCAGCGAAAACATATAGAATTCTCCTTGAGGAAGTTCTTACGGACACCCAACAACATGTGTCTGAAGCGTTTACATTTCTTCAAAGGGTTAGGTTTGTGATGAATGGGACTGTGGCGTCAGCCTAAACAGGGCCACTCATGCTCGAACCCTCGTCAGGAGATACGAGGGCGGGCACGTGACGTCATGGGCTAGAGGGAGTGTCATGATACTAAAGCTCTCTCACCACGAGACCTAGGCGACACAACTGGCAGTTGAGCACGAGGGAACAACCTCGCTCAGCTGCAACAACATTGTATTATAGTTAGCGCACCGCTGTGCTCCCCCGCATGACCTGCCCGGAGCCGACCACCAGAGCGGAGAGGCCTTATCAGCCGCCGCTGCTCCACCAGCTGCTGCAGGAGCTGCGAGCTTAGCAGCCTCCTGCCCCACAGCAACACCGACGCACGCCCGATGGCCCGGGGAGCAGAGAGCGAGAGTACCTGCCGCTCTCCTGCGCCCGACAACAGGCTAGGCCCACACCCTGCACCGCACCGGGCCTCCCCGCAGACACGGCTCCAGGCCCTGCCCCTGCCCCGACCTCACCTCACCTGCACCGGACCTGGCCTCACCGCGGACACGACTGCAGACCCGTCACCGCAACAGGCCTCGTCGCGGCCACGGCTCCACTCCTTGCACCTCACCGGCAGACCCGGGACCGCAACAGGCCAGCCGCTACCCAGGGCCTAGCCACCCGATAGCTCGGGCTTACCTTGGGCGCCTGCCGAAGACGCCCTTTCTTCACCTCACCGGCATGGCCACTGAAGATCCCTGGGCGCTGTCTACCTGTCCGGCCCAGGGATTCAATTCCGCTTCAGCCGACCGGCAAACAGGACATTCTTTATCTGGAACGATTGTCGTCTTGCTTGTGTTGTCTGGCTTAGACTAGGCGTCTGTGGATCATACATTGGTTTTGTGTACTGAAACTGGTGTTCACTGATTACCATATGACCATTCTTTCTTAAGGTTGGCCATGGGATGCGGTGAGGTGATGAAACCAGGGTCGTTTCTGTCATCTGCTTCTCTGACGACGAAGTCTACAAAGAAAGAGAAAGGAGGATAGTTGACTTTGTGTTCTCTCTTGCAATGTGTCCCTTGTGTCCTCCAATTCCCTTGAAGGTTGAAAGGCAGCTTGTCCAAGATGAGACTCACCCCTTTGGATGTTTCAAGATATCGGAGGCCTGGTAAGTAGCCATCTTGTTTTGCTGATTCCAACTCAATCAACAAATCTCCAAGTTCACGGAGCCTGCTGTAATCTTTACTTGTGATCTTTGTGAAGTTCTCTATCTTAGAGAATAGAACTCCCTCGATAGCCTCAGGAGAGCCATAACATTTTTTGAGTCTTTCCCAGACCCTATTGAGACCTACGTGATGATGATTCACATTGACAGACCTGATTCTTGAAGCATGGCCACTTGACTCCTTTCCTAGACATTTGACAAGTAGGTCTAACTCCTCACTGGCTGTTAGTCCTAGGTCTGCAGTGGCGCTGATAAAGCTAGCTTTCCAGGCTAGGTAGCTGTCTGGCTGATCATTGAATTTAGTTAAACCAGCAGACACAAGCTGACACTTTGCTAGGTATCTGGAGAGGTCGGCTATGGAGATGTTACCTGTCGCGTTGCCTCTAGATTGTGATCTACCTTCGACTACATGGCTGTATTGCTGGCTATTATCCAATTCAGATTAAAATCTGTTAGCACGGGGTGGGGAGAGGTGATGTTTTGTGTGCCTCCTATACTCCGTTGAGTCATAGAGTGGAACTCTGGATGATTGGTTGTCTGTAGGATGATCTTATGTTCCTACAAGGGGGGGGGGGGACTTGATAGAGGTCTTTAAAATGATGAGAGGGATAGACAGAGTTGACGTGGATAAGCTTTTTCCATTGAGAGTAGGGAAGATTCAAACAAGAGGACATGATTTGAGAATTAAGGGACAGAAGTTTAGGGGTAACATGAGGTTGAACTTCTTTACTCAGAGAGTGGTGGCTGTGTGGAATGAGCTTCCAGTGGAAGTGGTGGAGGCAGGTTTGATTTTATCATTTAAAAATAAATTGGATAGGTATATGGACGGGAAAGGAATGGAGGGTTATGTTCTGAGTGCAGGTAGATGGGACTAGGGGAGAATAAATGTTCGGCACGGACTAGAAGGGCCAAGATGGCCTGTTTCCGTGCTGTAATTGTAATATGATTATATGATTATATGTTGACTGGACGACTAGAAAGCTGGTTGTCTCTTCCATAGGAAGACCTTGCATCTTGGCGTGGAGAGTTAGAGCACTGTCTCTCTCCGCCTCACATTGCGGAAAGGAGAGCTGGAGCGCTTTTCAGCTCCACTGTAGAATGGTCTGGTGTCACGGAGTGGAGAGCTGGAGCGCTTTTCAACTTCACGGTCTACCAGAGATTTCCCATCATGTTCTTGACTGCTCAGGTGAGGTTCTTTACTAGTTTGGTCTGTGTGACACGTAGCATCTATCTCATCCTCATTTCTTCTGAAGGTTACCTTTCATTGTTGTGCTACATACTCACTGGTGCGCTGCAGTGAATTATCTGTTTGTGAAGGGAATTCCGTATCTTTGAACTATGCTGCAGGTAGGCCCAGTTGTGTAGCAGCTGCCTCCATAACATCAACCTCAGCTTGAGCAGCTTTTACTTCTTTCTGAACTTTTATAGCTTCTAGCTTGGCTTCCAGTTTTGTCTTTTCCATCTTCAAATCCAGTTTTCTTTTCAGGTAAGAAACTCTAGCTTTAGCTGTGCCTGCCTTAGCATGTGCTTTGGGCTAAGCTAGCACTGGATGCTACTGATGAGTGTCCTGATTTATTTGATGAAGATAAAGATGCCACTGATCTAATTTCTAGCCCTTCATCCGGAGCAGCAGTTTCTTTGTAGTAATCATCCTTGTTGGTAGCCAAATCCATTTGCCAAAGCCTGGATAGAGCTGTCTTTTCACTGTGCTACCTTCACTGAACACAGGCTGCTCAGCTATTCAGTCTAGTTAAACACTCCTTCCATCTCCCTCCAAAGGAACAGGCAGTTGTGTATTTTGAGAGTTTAATGGGATAAAGTGTGAAAAGACAATGCTGTGTTCGGGATTGACAGAGGATGGCGCTAGATTTCATCTACGTCTTGCCAGAGATGAGGATGGCGGTTTGTGGCGGGCTGTTTTTAAATTTGAAAGATGGCCACCCAAAACGTTTCACAAAGGTTCTCACTAGATGGCCAACCAAAGTCCAGGAGGTCCGTAACAGAAAAGCTCCATCCAAGACCACAAGAAATTGCAGAGACCATCACACAAACCAACCTCTCTTCTATTGACTCAATTTACTCTTCAGGCTGCCTCGGCAAGGCCAAGGATAAGTTGCCCCCTTAAACCTAATAGAATATTACTAGTCACAAGTCGTCAAGTCACATTTATTTATATAGCACATTTAAAAAACAACTCTCGTTGGCCAAAGTGCTTTACGTTTGTTATAGGAATAGTCTTAATGACTACAGGCTTGTCGCACTGACCTCTGTAGGCATGAAGACCCTTGAAATGCTTGTACTGGCCAAGCTGAAAAATATCATGAACCCCCTGCAGTTTGCATACCGGGCCAATAGATCTGTGGAAGGCGCAGTCAACCTAGGCCTACACTTCATCCTCCAGCACCTCGACTGCCAGGGGACCTATGCGAGGATTTTGTTTGTTGATTTTAACTCTGCTTTCAACACCATTGTGCCAGAGCTACTATACTCCAAACTTTCCAAGTAGACTGTGCCTGAACTGCTCTGTTGGTGGATCACCAGCTTCCTGACAGACAGGAAGCAGCATATGAGGCTGGGAAAGTACATCTCGGACCCGCAAACCCTCAGCATAGGAGCACCGCAAGGCTGCGTACTCTCCCCTCTCCTTTACTCTCTCTACACCAACGACTGCACCTCCTCTGACACCTCTGTCAAGCTTCTCAAGTTTGCGGACGACACAACCTTGATTGGACTGATCCAGGATGGGGAGGAATCTGCCTACAGACAGGAAGTGACACAGCTGGCGTCCTGGTGCCATTGCAACAACCCGAAGCTCAATGTTCTTAAGACAGTGGAATTGATTATAGACTTTAGGAGAGCTCCCCCTCCCCTCACCCCACTCACCATCAACAACACCACAGTCACATCTGTGGTGTCTTTTAAGTTCCTTGGAATCATCATCTCCAGAGACCTTATGTGGGGGGCCACCTTCGACTCCACAGTCAAAAAGGCACAACAGAGGATGTACTTCCTGCGGCAACTCAGGAAGCACAATCTGCCACAGGCAATGATGGTCCAATTCTATATGGCCATCGTAGAATCTGTCCTCACCTTCTCCATCATGGTCTGTTTGGCTCAGCCACCAAGCACGACATCCAGAGGCTGCAGCGAATCATCCGATCAGCTGAGAAGGTTATTGGCTGCAACCTTCCCTCCATTGACGAACTGTACATTGCAAGGGCCAGGAAGCGAGCGGGCAAGATCATCTCTGACCCCTCTCAACCTGGCCACAAACTCTTTGAATCACTTCCCTCAGGAAGGCGACTCCAGACTGTCAAAGCTGCCGCAGCCAGATATAAAAACAGCTTTTTTCCCCCACGAGTAGTAGCTCTACTCAATAACCAAAAATCTGTAGCCTCCTTTTGTTCTGGTATTTTATTTAATTCACATTTTTAAACAATAATGTTTTATTATCAACGTTTAATGTTTAATGTGTCATTCTTAACTGTCACTGTATGTCATGTTATGTCCCCTTCACATGTCGTGATCCCACCACTTGATTAACGTAGTCCGGACCATGGCAGGGTGTCTAATCCTTCTTTGTCTACGACCTCCTCATGTTTGACCTGTGCTACTTTACAGGTCATGTTCCAGCACCATACTTGCTCGATCTTGTGCTGTTTTTACACAACTTCACACAATGAAACACATCGCCGCTTAGACCTTTCCACTTTCCCCATCTTAAGTTACCCATTCCTTTTTCTTTCTCTCGCTTCTCGACTTCTGGCAGCTGAATTATCTCAGCAAACAACCACATACATTCCCCTCTACTTCCCTTTCCCCCCAGAATGTTGGCTTCCTGGTGTAAGCGTACTTGCTTACATCCCATAATTTCCCTTTATCGGATGTTTTCCACTTCCAAAACTCCTGTGGTCCAGATTTTGTTCATATCTCTCAGGGTTGTTTGTTATTTTGTGGTTCTCCGGGGAGTCAGGATTCTGTTTCTGAAACATCGTCAGTCAAAACAAGATGCTGCCGACTGCACCAAACTGCTATGCAACAAGCTACACTTACTCTAGGTGTTTTGACTGCAACTATTTTGTATCAGAATCAGAGACCACACTAACAATGAATGCAAGCTTTATTATAGGCAAAGCATCCATATTTAGCATCTTGTACTTAACACCTACACGACCCGAGTCAGTGGCAGGCAGCTCCGTTCACAGCATGGCTTCAGTTGTCCTTTAGCACCTGACCTATTGGGTCAGGTCAGGAGGAGTTCCCACCGCCACGGGTACCATGTAATCCTGTGCTACCTGTTCCATGGTTGGATAGTCGACTACTAAACCGTCTCCCCCAACTGGTTTGCCAGGTAAGGAGGGGGCTGTGGATCCCCATCAGGAACAAAAACGAGTCCTGTCAAAGAGCGGATGAGCTCCTAGCGAGCCAACGGCCATCCACACTTCAGTAGAAGTTACATAGCATTGTAAGGCACCGGCCCCATTGATGTTTTCAACGATGATGATGATGACCTGACCTTGTCTGAAGGCAAAGTTCCGTGAACTCATGTGTTACATGCACTTTTATACCCAAAAGCCTGAGTTTCTACTCTAATCAAAAAACAAGTTAAAATTATGCTTTCAAACTAGCAATCCTCCTTAATGTCGAAAACAGAGTTATTTGTTGCAACGGGTGCCCAGCCAGTCTCAGGTATCATTGGTAAGACCAGAGTTTATCTTAATGTATTCACAGGGGGCCTCGTGATTCATTGATCCTTTTAATTTAGCCCCAGCATCTTCCAATAATGTCTTTCCAATAACATGGACACAACATTCTAAATGCGGCCTCACCAATTTCTTATATAACTACAACATGACCTCCTGACGTCTATACTTAATACTCTGACTGATGATGGCCAACGTGCCAAAAGCCCTTTTGACCACCCCATCTACCTGTGGTGCCACCATCAAGGAATTATGTATCTGCATGAAAGTAATGCAAAAGGCTTATGAGGTGAAGGATTTTGGTAAGAGCAACAGTGCAGCAAACAGGTTTTACCAGTCCTTCCATCTGTTCAAGAGACTTCACTGTGATTTATTGCAAAACTAATGATAAGAATCACTGAATCAAATAGCTTCATTGAAGTTAGTTTAGAAATACGTGGAAACAGGCCCTTCGGCTCACTGAGTCCGCACCGACCAGCGATCCCTGTACACTAACACTATCCTTCACATACCAGGGACAATTAACAACTTTACCAAGCTGATTAACCAACAAATCTGTATGTCTTTGGAGTGTGGGAGGAAACCGAAGATCCCGGAGACGCAGGTCACGAGGTGAACGTACAAACTCTGTACAAACAGCACCCATGGTCTCGATCAATGCCAGGTCTCTGGCACTGTAGGGCAGCACCATCATGCACCACCATGTTGCTCTATTAAGTGTTGCACCTTCTGCAAATACTGACAATACATTGAACAAAATCATACAAACAAAATACAGGAGCAAGAATCTTGTTGGGATGGGGAGAGGTCGTCTGTGTAAGTTCTTTAAAATGAGAGGATATACTTAGTAAGTAGTTTTTTAAAAGGCAGGATCATGAGCCTTAGAAATAGAGTGACAGAGTGCAAAACCTACGAAGCTCAAACTCTGATTCATCCGGATTTGGTCCACAGGGTCATTCTGGGCAGCACTCTTTAAGAAAATGCAGTGCCGGAGACCCGGGTTCGATCCTGACTATGGGTGCTGTCTGTACGGAGTTTGTACGTTCTCCCGTAACCTGCGTGTGTTTCCTCCGAAATCATCGGTTTTCTTCCACACTCCAAAGATATACAGGTATGTAGGTTAATTGGCTTGGTAAATGTAAAAATTGTCCTAGTGGTTGTAGGATAGTGTTAATGTGTGGGGATCGCTGGTCGGTGCAGACCTGGTCTCTCAATCTCTCTCTCTATCTCTCTCTCTGTCTCTCTATCTCTCTCTCTATCTCTCTATCTCTCTCTCTGTCTCTCTATCTATCTCTCTCTCTCTCTCTCTCTCTATCTATCTATCTATCTATCTATCTATCTATCTATCTATCTATCTATCTATCTATCTATCTATCTATCTATCTATCTATCTATCTATCTATCTATCTATCTCTATTTCTCTCTAACTCTCTCTAACTCTCTCTAACTCTCTCACTCTCTATATCTATCTCTCTAGCGCTCTCT
>NC_045974.1:44411164-44503978 GCF_010909765.2 Amblyraja radiata | reverse complement strand
GCTGACATTGGAAGGTGTGATTAGATTGGACCCTATTTCAATTGGCAAGATCACAATGGCCTGAATGGCTTTCTTCTTTGTCAAATATTTTTTTATTCTACATTGCTTTTCTGCTATACAATTCTGTCATTGTAGAAATGAACCTCAGAACATTGGTTACTCTTAAAGGCTGTTAACCTGTGCCATTAATTTTAGTGATAGTTTTAACTGTATCTCCAGATTGTTGCTTCTCTACTCCTGTCAGGCATATAGTTTCCAACATGCTTTTAGGTGTAGAGTTATACTCATAGAATGATAAAGCAGGAAAACAGGCTTTTCAGCTCATCACATTCACGACAATCTATCTATCTATCTATCTATCTATCTATCTATCTATCTATCTATCTATCTATCTATCTATCTATCTATCTATCTATCTATCTATCTATCTATCTATCTATCTATCTATCTATCTATCAATCTATCTATCTCTAAACTCTGATCTTGTTATCTTCCGGTTTGGCGGTCTTTCTATTGCGCAAAAACGGTTTGAGATAGCGCTACGATTTTTCACCAGTTCACTCACCGTTCTCCTGTGCTGCGAGTCCACCAAGTTTTGTCGGTTGAATGTCGTAAAAGTTAGCGTGGTTTAAAATCTTAAAAACCTCGCCTGCGCAGATCTATCTCTTCTCCGGCCAGTCAGCGCCGTGCAGATTAGTTTCTTCCCGTCACTCCGGTCCGCCCCTTCCTGCGGAATCGCATCTTTACTGAAGCTGAGGGTGGCTGAGATAAGTTTCCAACCGGACTTATCTATCTATCTATCTATCTATCTATCTATCTATCTATCTATCTATCTATCTATCTATCTATCTATCTATCTATCTATCTATCTATCTATCTATCTATCTATCTATTCTATTTTCTATATCTATCTATCTATCTATCTATCTATCCATCTATCCATCTATCTCAACGCGTCCAAGATATCCTGAAATCAGAGGGAGAGGAGCCTGAGGTCGTGGTACATATAGGTACCAATGACATAGGTAAAAAAAGGGAAGAGGTCCTGAAGGGAGGATTTAGGGAGTTGGGAGGAGAGTTAAGGAAAAGGACCAAAAAGGTAACAATCTCAGGATTACTGCCTGTGCCACGCGACAGTGAGAGTAGGAATGGAGCGAGGTGGAGGATAAATGCGTGGCTGAAAGACTGGTGCAGAGGGCAGGGATTCAAGTTTCTGGATCATTGGGACTTCTTTTGGGGAAGGTGGGACCTGTACAGAAAGGATGGGTTGCACTTGAACCAGAGGGGGACCAATATCCTGGCGGGGAAATTTGCAAAGGCTACTGGGGAGACTTTAAACTAGAATGTTTGGGGCGAGGGACTCAAATAGAGAAAGCTAGTAGACAGAATGGGAGGCAGGAAGCAGAAAAGGGAAGCACTCGGACACAAGAGGAGAAAGAAGAAAAAGGAAATAAACAGAGAATAAGAGACGGGGGGTTTCTTAAATGTGCATATTTTAATGCTAGGAGCATTGTAAGAAAGGTGGATGAGCTTAGAGCCTGGATAGACACCTGTAAGTATGATGTTGTGGCGACCAGTGAAACATGGTTGCAGGAGGGCAGTGATTGGAAACTAAATATTCCAGGATTTCGTAGCTTCAGGTGTGATAGAATTGGAGGGGCAAGAGGTGGAGGTGTTGCATTGCTAGTCAGGGAAGATATTACAGCAGTGCTTTGGCAGGATAGATTGGAGGGCTCATCTAGGGAGGCTATTTGGGTTGAACTGAGAAGTAGGAAAGGTGTAGCAACATTTATAGGGGTGTATTATAGACCGCCAAATGGGGATCGAGAATTGGAAGAGCAAATATGTAAGGAGATAGCAGATATTAGTAGTAAGCACAAGGTAGTGATTGTGGGAGATTTCAACTTTCCACACATAGACTGGGAAACACATTCTGTAAATGGGCTGGATGGTTTGGAGTTTGTAAAATGTGTGCAGGATAGTTTTTTGCAGCAATACATAGAGGTGCCTACTAGAGGAGGGGCAGTGCTGGACCTCCTGTTAGGAAATGAGACGGGACAGGTGGCGGAGGTATGCGTTGGGGAGCACTTCGGGTCCAGTGATCACAATACCATTAGTTTCAATATAATTATGGAGAGGGTCAGAACTGGACCTAGGGTTGAGATTTTTGATTGGAGAAAGGCTAACTTTGATGAGATGCGAAATTATTTAAAAGGAGTGAACTGGGACATTTTGTTTTATGGGAAGGATGTAGAAGAGAAATGGAGGACATTTAAAGGGGAAATTTTAAAAGTACAGAATCTTTATGTTCCTGTTCGGTTGAAAGGAAACAGTAAAAATTGGAAAGAACCCTGGTTTTCAAGGGAAATTGGACATCTTGTTCGGAAAAAGAGGGAGATCTACAATAATTATAGGCAGCATGAAGTAAATGAGGTGCTTGAGGAGTATAAGGAATGTAAAAAGAATCTTAAGAAAGAAATTAGAAAAGCTAAAAGAAGATATGAGGTTGCTTTGGCAAGTAAGGTGAAAGTAAATCCAAAGGTTTTCTACAGCTATATAAATAGCAAAAGGATAACGAGGGATAAAAGTGGTCCATTGGAGAGACAGAGTGGACAGCTATCTGCAGAGCCAAAAGAGATGGGGGAGATATTGAACAATTTCTTTTCTTCGGTATTTACCAAGGAGAAGGATATTGAATTATGTGAGGTAAGGGAAACTAGTAGAGTAGCTATGGATACTATGAGTTTCAAAGTAAAAGAAGTACTGACACTTTTGAAAAATATAAAATTGGATAAGTCTCCAGGTCCTGACAGGATATTCCCTAGGACATTGAGGGAAGTTAGTGTAGAAATAGCCGGGGCTATGACAGAAATATTTCAAATGTCATTAGAAACGGGAATAGTCCCCGAGGATTGTCGTACTGCGCATGTTGTTCCATTGTTTAAAAAGGGGTCTAAGAGTAAACCTAGCAATTATAGACCTGTTAGTTTGACTTCAGTGGTGGGCAAAATAATGGAAAAGATACTTAGAGATAATATATATAAGCATCTGGATAAACAGGGTCTGATTAGGAACAGTCAACATGGATTTGTGCCTGGAAGGTCATGTTTGACTAATCTTCTTGAATTTTTTGAAGAGGTTACTAGGGAAATTGACGAGGGTAAAGCAGTGGATGTTGTCTATATGGACTTTAGTAAGGCCTTTGACAAGGTTCCTCATGGAAGGTTGCTTTAAGAAGGTTCAACTGTTGGGTATAAATGCAGGAGTAGCAAGATGGATTCAACAGTGGCTGAATGGGAGACGCCAGAGGGTAATGGTGGATGGCTGTTTGTCGGGTTGGAGGCAGGTGACTAGTGGGGTGCCTCAGGGATCTGTGTTGGGTCCTTTGTTGTTTGTCATGTACATCAATGATCTGGATGAAGGTGTGGTAAATTGGATTAGTAAGTATGCAGATGATACCAAGATAGGGGGTGTTGTGGATAATGAAGAGGATTTCCAAAGTCTACAGAGTGATTTAGGCCATTTGGAAGAATGGGCTGAAAGATGGCAGATGGAGTTTAATGCTGATAAATGTGAGGTGCTACACCTTGGCAGGACAAATCAAAATAGGACGTACATGGTAAATGGTAGGGAATTGAAGAATGCAGTTGAACAGAGGGATCTGGGAATAACCGTGCATAGTTCCTTGAAGGTGGATTCTCATATAGATAGGGTGGTAAAGAAAGCTTTTGGTATGCTAGCCTTTATAAATCAGATCATTGAGTATAGAAGCTGGGATGTAATGTTAAAATTGTACAAGGCATTAGTGAGACCAAATCTGGAGTATGGTGTACAATTTTGGTCGCCCAATTATAGGAAGGATGTCAACAAAATAGAGAGAGTACAGAGGAGATTTACTAGAATGTGGCCTGGGTTTCAACAACTAAGTTACAGAGAAAGGTTGAATAAGTTAGGTCTTTATTCTTTGGAGCGCTGAAGGTTAAGGGGGGACTTGATAGAGGTCTTTAAAATGATGAGAGGGATAGACAGAGTTAATGTGGACAAGCTTTTCCCTTTGAGAATAGGGAAGATTCAAACAAGAGGACATGACTTCAGAATTAAGGGACAGAAGTTTAGGGGTAACATGAGGGGGAACTTCTTTACTCAGAGAGTGGTAGCGGTGTGGAATGAGCTTCCAGTGGAAGTGTTGGAGGCAGGTTCGTTGGTATCATTTAAAAATAAATTGGATAGCCATATGGATGAGAAGGGAATGGAGGGTTATGGTATGAGTGCACGCAGGTGGGACAAAGGGAAAATAATTGTTCGGCACGGACTTGTAGGGCCGAGATGGCCTGTTTCCGTGTTGTAATTGTTATATCGTTATATGGTTATCCAACTATCTATCTATCTATCTATCTATCTATCTATCTATCTATCTATCTATCTATCTATCTATCTATCTATCTATCTATCTATCTATCTATCTATCTATCTATCTATCTATCTATCTATCTATCTATAAATAACAAAAACTCTCATCTTGTCCTCTTCTGATTTGCATTGTTTTTACATTTGTGCAAAAACGGTACTGGATAGCACTATGAATTTTCGCCACCATACTCACCATTCTCCTGTGCTGCAAGTGCACCAGGTTTTGTTCCGATCAGTGGTATATTACAAAATGTATTAAGGTTTACAAATCATAAAAACCGCGCATGCGCAGATTGGTCTCCTCTTCTGTCAGCAGATTGGTCTTCTCTCCTGTCATTTGCCGAGATGGTAACACCCCTTCCGGCACCCACTGTCAATCACCAGCGGCAAGGAGAATAAAACTGAAGGAGTGGAGTGAGAAGAGTGTTGAGAGCGAGTGGGGGCTACATCTGCGGTGAACACCATTACGAGCTGGGAGCTGGGAGCCGAGGAATCGCTGAGTGAGGCCATGGACTGGGAGCAGCTCAGTTCGGCCGGAGCCAGGGCAGGGGGCCATTGAGTACAGCTGGAGCTGTGAGATGCTGAGTGAGGCCAGGAGCCGTTGAGCGAGGCCGGGGCTGAGAGCCACTGTGTGCGGCCGGTTTTGAGGCCGGGAGATGCTGAGTGCGGCTGGGGGGTGCTGTGTGTGGCCGGAGCCAGGGCCAGGAGCCGCTGATTGTGGTCGGCGCTGGGGCCGGCAGCCTCTGATTGAGGCCAAATACTGAAGCCGGGAGCCGCTGAGTGAGGCTGGATCCCGGGGCCATGGGCCGCTGCGTGATGCCGAGGTCGTAGCCGCTGTGGGAGGCTGGGCGCGGGAGACGCTGAGTGAGGCCAGAGCCGGGGTCGGGAGTCGCTGCGCAGTGGTAGACAGCGGCAGCAGCAGGCCACGGCAGCGGTAGACCAGGGCAGTGATAGGTCATGGCAGAGCTCTCTCCCACCTCACCGGCCCCCGACAGGCCCCATCTGAAGCAGTCCCCCGCCCATGGCTGCAGGACGCTCTCCCCTCCTTCAGCTCCCGCCTGAAGCCGTCCCCCTCCCCTGGCTACAGGATGCTCCCCCCCCACCTGAAACCATCCCTGTCCGTGGCTACAGGATGCTCCCGCCGGCCCCAGCGTGAAACCGTCCCCCACCCTCGACTGCAGGATGTTCCCACCAGTCCCCGCCTGAAGCCGTCCCCGGGCCCAGCTGCAGGACCCTCCTCCCCAGCTGGATCCCGCCTGAAGTCATCCCCATCCACAGCTGCAGGCTGCTCCTTTCCCCACTGGCCCCTGACAGCCCCCACCTGAAGCTTTTCCCCTCCCCTGGCTGCAGGATGCTCCCCCCCACTGGCCCCTGACAGCCCCCGCCTGAAGCCATGCCCTCCCCCAGCTGCAAGACGATTCCGCCCCCCTCACCGGCCCTCAACAGCCCCCACCTGCAGCTGTCCCCCTCCACCGCCTGCAGGACACTCCTCCACCCCCACTGGGACCCAACAGCCCCCGCTTGAATCCGTCCCCCTCCCCGGCTGTGGAACGCTCCCTCCCCCCCCACCCTCCCCGGCCCCCGACAGCCCCCACCTGAAGCCATCCCATCCCATCCCCAGCTGCAGGACGCTTCCTCCCCTCCCTACCGGCCCCCTCCTGAAGCCGGTGGGGAGTGGCAGCGGTAGGCAGTGGCAGTGGTAGGCCACGGTAGCAGCAGGGGTTGGCAGCAGCTGGGGTAGGCAGCGGTAGGCCATGGCAGCACTCCCCCCCTCCCGACTTGGCCCCGATAGGCTCCTCCTGAAGCCGTGCCCCTCCCCCAGTTGCAGGATGCTCCCCCCCTCCGACCCCCAACAGCTCCGGCCTGAAGCCGTCCCTTGGGGGGGGGAGGGAAGGGCAAGGGGAGAAATGGGGGGCGGTGAGGGGAGGTGGGGAGATCAGGGCTTCACAACGGGAACCCATCAGCTGCGCCTGCACAGTTGGGGGCTATGCGTGAGTGGTGGAATATTGCATTGGGGGACCTGGCCTCCCGTGTGACAATGGGACCCAACAGGTCCCACTTAGACTAGTCTATACTGATTCTCCGCCATTTTCCCCACCTCCACCAGGATCCCACCATCAGTCACATCTTCAATTCTCCACCCCTTTCTGCTTTCTGCAGAGACTGTTCCCTCTGCAACTCCCTGGTTAACTCATCCCTAACCACCCAAACCAGCCCCTTCCCATGTACTTTCCCCTGCAACTGCAGGTGATGCGACACTGTGCCTATACCTCTTCACTCGACTCCATCCAGCGACCCCGGAAGTCATTTCAGGTGAGGCAGAAGTTCACTTGCACCTCCTCCATCCTCAAACATCACCTGCTACATTTCTCCAGAGATGCTGCTTGACTTACTCCAGCACTTTGTGTCTATCATCCATACTATCATCCAATAAGTCAAGCTCCTCCCATCCAGTCAACATCCCGGTCAACCTTGGGTTTTCAGAAAGCCTTTGATAAGGTACCGCACATGCCGCAAGATGAGAGCCCTAGAGAGATGCTAGCATGGGAAGAAGGTAGACTAAAATGCTGGAGAAACTCAGCGGGTGAGGCAGCATCTATGGAGTGAAGGAATAGGTGATGTTTTGGGTCGAGACTCTTCTTTAGATTGATGTAGGGGGTGCGGGAAAAAGAAAGGAGAGGTGGAGACAGTAGGCTGTGGGAGAGCTGGGAAGGGAAGGGAAAGGAGGGAGAAAGCAAGGACTACCTGAAATTGGAGAAGTCAATGTTCATACCGCTGCGGTGTAAACTATCCAAGTGAAATATGAGGTGCTGCTCCTCCACTTTGCAGTGGGCCTCACTCTGGTCATGGAGGAGGCCCAGGACAGAAAGATCAGATACCGAATGGGAGGGGGAGTTGAAGTGCTGTGCCACCGGGAGATCAGGTTGGTTATTGCAAACTGAGCGGAGATGTTGGGCGAAGCGATCGCCAAGCCTGCGCTTGGTCTCACTGATGTAGAGCAGTTGACACCTGGAACAGTGGATGCATTAGATGAGGTTGGAGGAGGTGCAGACGAACCTCTTCCTCACCGGGAAAGACTGCTTGGGTCCTTGGATGGAGTCGAGGGGGGAGGTTAAGCGACAAGTGTAGCATTTCCTGCGGTTGCAAGGGAAGGTGTGGTTTGGGTAGGATGGGACAAATTGACCAGGGGGTTACGGAGGTAACAGCCTCTGAGGAAAGCTGAAAGGGGAGGAGATGGGAAGATGTGGCCAGTGGTGGGATCCCATTGTAGGTGGCAAAAATGTCAGAGGATTATCTGTTGTATGTGACGGCTGGTAGGGTGGAAGGTGAGGACAAGGGGGACTCTGTCCATGTTATGAGTGGGGGGAATGGGGAGTGAGAGCGGAGCTACGGGATATAGAGGAGACCCTGGTGAGAGCCTCATCTATAATAGAAGAGGGGAATCACCGTTCCCTAAAGAATGAGAACATCTCCAATGCCCTGGTAGAAGGTTGGCTGGATGGAAGAATGCAAAGAGTAGGAATAAAGTTTGCTTTCCCTGGTTGGCAGCCATTGACAAGCTGAGTTCCGCAGTGGTCGGTGCTGGGGCCGCTACTCTTCACTTTGTATATCAATGAATTGGATGAGGGAATTGATGGCCTTGTGGCCAGGTTTGCAAATGATATGAAGATGGGAGATGGGGCAGGCAGTTTAGAGGAAGCGGGGATTCTGCAGATGGACTTGGACAGGTTGGCAGAGTGGGCAAAGAAGAGGCAGATGGAATACAGCATGGAAAGTGTGCGATCATGCACTTTGGTAGTAGGAATATTTTCTTTGGGTAGCGTAGACTATTTTCTAAGTAGGGAGAGGATTCAGAAATCCGAGGTGCAAAGGGACATGGGATTGCTGGTGCACGATTCTCAAAAGGTTAATTTGCAAGCTGATTCGGTAGCAAGGAAGGCAAATGCAATGCTAGCATTCATTTCAAAAGGACTGGAATATAAAAGCAGGGATGAAATGCTGAGGCTTTATTGCTCACTTAGTCAGACCACATTTGGAGTATTGTAAGCAGTTTTGGGCCCCATATCTGAGGATGGATGTACTGCCGTTGGAGAGGGTCCAGAGGAGGTTCCGAAGAATGAATCTGGGAATGAGCGTTTGATGGCACAGGGCCTGTACTAACTGGAGTTAAGAAGGATGATGGGGCACCTCACAGAAACGAGTCATCATGAAAATAATGGACTCCTAAACCTCGTGGCAAAAGGCCATAGAGTGGATATGGAGAGGATGTTTCCAATGGTGGGAGAGTCTAGGACCAGATGCCATAGCCCCAGAATAATACGACCTACCTTCAGGAAGGAGATGAGGGGAAATTGCTTTTGCAGGGGGTGGTGAATCTGTGGAATTCATTGCCACAGACAGCTGTGGAAGCCGTCATTGGGCAATTTTAAAGTGGCGATTGATAGGTTCCTGACTAGGCAGGATGTCAAGGGTTATGGGGAGAAGGCAGGTGAATGGGATTCGGAGGGAGAGATAGATCAGCCATGATTGAATGGCAAAATAGACTAATTGAGCTGAAAGGCCAAATTCTGCTCCTATGGTTTGTGAACTTATAATTACTTTTGAAAACATCATGAAAATCCTCTCATTATTTTACATTTAGTTCTAATTCAATAAGAGGATGAGGGGTGCTCTTATAGAGATGTATAAGATAATGAGGGATTTTACTTCGGAGTCACGTGAGTGACTACGTGAAGAGCCCGCTCAGCACGCATGCGTGGCATTGCGTTCAGCAGTGCAACAGCGGTCGCAGCGGGAGTCAGGCGCTCCCGCTACAGTTTAAAAGACGGACCATCAGGTAAGTTACTCTGAGGTCGGTTTTCTGTTGGCAAGGAGAGCCTTCTGCTTTGTTTCCACAGCATGAATATGAACAAGAAAAGGCTCTTGAAGAAACCTGTTCCCCGCTCGACTCCAACAGAGGAGTGTTCCATCAGTGGGGGGCAGGAGGCGGTAGGACCTCTTACCCGGCGCTCCGCCATCCCCGACACCGGGCCGAGCCCAGTCTCGCTAGCGCCTGAGCAGTGGACTGGATGCAAAGCCACCAGGAAGACCATCCGGCCGGTGGTTTCCGATTCGTCGGACGGGGACGTCCCACCACCCGTTCGGGGGAGAGACAGCCGCCTGAGCCGCATGGAGCGGCTCCTGGAGCAGGTGCTCCAGCGAGACTCGCTGCGTGAGGAGCAGCCTCGCAGAGGGGAGTTCAGGCACTCCCTCCACAGTGCCTTGTGCACTGCCCATCGCTTCCCCCTCATCCGAGGGCAGCTTTGGCGACCAGGACTGGGCTGGTCAGGCAGAGGGGATGCTGGCTGAAGAAGTAGGGAGTATGCCAGGGATACAGGAACAGGAAGAGCTGCTGGGTGTGGTGGACCACTACGTGGCAGCCCCACGTGCAGGAAGGCCATTAGAGCCTAAACTAGCGGCCAGCATTAACCACCTTTTCCAACAGGCCCCTACAGGAGCAGGTGGTTAATGAGGTCTTAGAATTATACACAGCTCCTGAAAATTGTGAATCACTCAAAGTGCCGGCTGTCAACAGCCAAATCTGGGGGCACGTTGGGACAAATATTCGAAATCAGGAGCTGAAACTGCAGCGGATCCTCAGGCTCCTGACGTCAGCCATCACATAATTTGCTCGTTCTGTGGACAATACAGAAATGACCACAAACCAACAGGACACTCTCGCACTGTTGTGCAACACACAGTTCGAGATAAATAACTTCCGCAAAGAAATTATAAGACCTGCCCTCAATCCAAAATTCGCCGGGTTGTGCAAAATCCCAACCACTGAGCCAGACACACTGCTCTTTGGCAAAGACCTCACTAAAAAAGTCAAGGATATGGAAGAGGCCTCTAAAACTTTTGGTCTCATGAGGGCAGGCCCCGGGACGAGCAAACCCAAAACAACAATACCCAAGCGGCAGCACCCCATCGCGTCCACCAGTCGATGTCTACCCTATGGGACTGGTGAAAGCTCGGGGTCCGCATATCACCACCGGAAGTCTTTTTTAGACCAAGGCCCAGAGCGGACCCCATGGAAAATGCGCCACCCTCTAACATCACCGCCACATCAGACAAGGCGCAAGACTCGCTGGTCTGGGAAGAGACAGAAGAAACACCCATAACCATGGAGGTAGGTGGGTCTGGTTCCTACCAGCATATAGAAAGTAGGGGCGCAATACTAACAGGGGGGAGATTACACCTGTTTAAGGAAGCATGGGCGTCTATCACGAGTGACAAGTATATACTCAATAGCATTAGTGGATACAAAATACAATTTATACTAGAAAAATTGCCACCAGTTCAACATTCACCCCAGAGGGTCTTTTCCCTCTCAGTTAAAGAGAAACGAGAGGGACAAGCTGAACTGGTGAGACTAATCACTAAGGGTATCATTGAAAAAACAAAACATGAACCCTTGGAATTTGTGTCAAATATATTCACTAAAACTAAAAAAGATGGTGGGCGTCGCATCATCATTGACTCCCTCAACACTCTGGCCCCCCTCAAAACAAGAACCGTAACTTTCAACACATCTTCACCCTGGTACACACCTGCACTTCGTAAACTGAAACAGACTGGTCGCCGACTTGAACGACTCACAAATAAATCATCTCTCACAGTCCACCTTGAAGCTTACAAACTCCACGTCACTGACTACAAAGATGCCCTCATTGCTGCAAAATCTGCCTACCTCTCCTCCATATTCACCGATCCCTGCCTAAACCACAGAACCCTCTTCTCCACAGTGGCCAACCTCCTCAAGCCTCGAGCCAACACTCTCCCTACCTCTACTCCGGTTCTCTGCAACTCATTCCTCCACTTTTTCGCTGATAAAATCAGCACCATCTATCAATCTTTATCCCCTGTACCCGACTCCCCAGCATCTACTCCACCACCTACCAAGGCCCCTCCTTTCAACATCTCCACTGACCTCCTTACCCCTCCTCCACACTGCTTCCTCTCCCAGTTTGACCTGGTCACCCCTATTGAAATCTCCAAACTCATCTGCTCTTCCAAACCCACTACCTGCTCCCTCGACCTTCTCCCCATTCCCCTGTTGAAGTCCTGCCTCCCCGTTCTCTGCCCCTACCTCACTAATCTCTTCAACTCCTCATTGTCCCAAGGAATTGTCCCCTCTGCTTTCAAAACTGCTGCTGTTACACCAATCTTAAAGAAACCTGGTCTTGATCCCTCCTCTCTCATTAACTACCGCCCAATCTCAAACCTCCCCTTTCTTTCAAAAACCCTGGAGCGTATCGTTGCGTCGCAACTTCATTCCCACCTCCTTGCGTATAACCTACTTGAACCCCTCCAATCTGGCTTTCGCCCCCTCCATAGCACAGAAACTGCTCACCTCAAAGTCCTCAACGACCTCTTCACCTCTGCTGACACTGGTTCCCGCAACATCCTCATCCTCCTCGACCTGAGCGCAGCCTTCGATACAGTGAACCATAACATCCTGCTCACCAGACTCAAAGACCTCGGCATTGAAGGCTCTGCACTCAGCTGGCTCCGTTCCTACCTTTCCAACAGATCCCACTTCATCTCTCTCCACAACCACACCTCTGCTACAGCCGCAGTCACTCAAGGCGTTCCCCAAGGCTCCGTACTCGGCCCCCTCCTCTTCATCATCTACATCCTCCCCCTTGGTCAGATACTCCGCCAATTCAACCTGGACTTCCACTGTTACGCTGATGACACCCAGATCTACCTTGGCACCAAATCCCCCCACAACCCCCCCCCCCCCCCCCCCCCCTCTCCCATATCAACTCCTGTTTGTCAGCTATAAAAACCTGGATGCAACATAATTTCCTCAAACTCAACAGCGATAAGACAGAATTCCTCCTCATAGGCTCCAAAGCCACACTCAGCAAAATCAATAACCCCACTCTCACCATCGACGGCACCACTGTCTCCCCATCTCCCCAGGCCCGCAACCTTGGCGTGATCTTTGATTCCACCCTCTCCCTTGAGCCTCACATCCGCCATGTCATTAAAACCTCCTTCTTTCATCTCCGCAACATCGCCAAACTCAGACCCTCTCTCACACCACCCGCTGCTGAAAGACTCATCCATGCCTTCATCTCCTCCCGACTGGACTATTGCAACTCACTTCTCCTTGGCATCAGCTCCACCTACATCAACCGACTCCAACTGGTCCAGAATGCAGCCGCCCGACTCATCACCCACACCAAATCCTGGCATCACATCACTCCAGTCCTCAAACAACTTCACTGGCTTCCCATCTCCCACCGGATCACCTACAAAATCCTGATCCTCACCTACAACGCCCTCCACCATCTGCCCCCCCCCCCCCCCCCCATATCTCACTGAGCTCCTCTCCCCCTACCAACCCTCATGGTCCCTCAGATCCACATCAGCCGGTCTCCTCTCCATCCACAAGCCCAACCTCCGCAGTTTAGGGGACAGAGCCTTCTCGAGGGCAGCTCCCAGGCTCTGGAACTCCCTCCCCCAACTGATCCGCAATTCCGTGTCCCACACCATCTTCCAGTCCCGCCTCAAGACCCATCTCTTCACCTCTGCCTATCCTTAGCCCCACGTCCCCCTCCCTTTTCATCTGTGCATTAATTGCCTTATTATTGTGTTTTGTATTGAATTCTGTCTTTACTTTGTGTACTAGTCATGTCTCTACTATTTATTTCATTCCCCTTACATGTTTTTCCTCTACCTGCAAATTTTTTGTAAGGTGTCCTTGAGACTCTTGAAAAGCGCCCATAAATAAAATGTATTATTATTATTATTATTGACTTAACTTCACTAAATGTTTATTAAGTATGTACATTTCAAAATGGAAACGTTTGTTACTGCCAAACAACTGTTTCCAAAGGATACTTCATGGCAAGTATTGACCTCAAAGATGCTTACTATTCAGTACCCATTCACAAGGATCATCGCAGATAACTGAAATTTACCTGGATGGGGCAGCAATGGCAGTTTAAAGCATTACCCCATGGGTTAACATCAGCCCCAAGATTATTCACCAAGATACTAAAACCAGCCCTGGCAATATTAAGAAGATAAATACATATTGTCATGGCATATCTTGATGATATCTTAATAGTAGGCAAGACCATGGAATTGGCTATATCAGCTGTGTCAGCTACCAAACAGTTGTTCGAAACCTTGGGATTTGTCTTACATCCAGATAAATCTAAGTTGAAGCCATCCACAACCATGGACTACTTGGGCTTCACAATTAACTCAGTCCACATGTCTGTAACTTTGCCAAAAGACAAAACAACTGAGTTGGCACAATCATGCAACAATTTAATGGTCAACGAGCGACCAACTATTCGACAAGTAGCAAGAGTAATTGGGAAAATGGTAGCAGCATTTCCGGCTACACAATTTGGACCTTTGCACTATCAAAACTTACAAAGAGCAAAGGTACAGGCACTGAAACGACATGCAGGTCATTATGATCGTATCATGAAATTACCCACTGAAGCAATATCAGAACTACAGTGGTGGGCAGAAAACGTTTGGCATAGTTTCAGCCCTATCATCATCATTAACCCTACTTTAGTTATGCCAGTGCTCAAGGCTGGGGAGCGACTAACTCCGTATCCAGCACAGGTGGTAGATGGACTAACCTAGAGTCATCATTACTACTTACACTGGGCATTAACTATCTAGAGATGTTGGATGCCTTTTATGGTTTAAAAGCATATGCATCCAATATGCATCATGTGCATGTTCGGTTACAAATAGACAATACTACGGTGGTGGCCTACATTAACCATATGGGCGGCATAAAATCGATATCATGCGACAAATTGGTCAACACAATTTGGCAATGGTGTGTCAAAAGACATATTTGGCTATCAGCAACTTACCTGCCAGGTAAGCTAAATATAGTGGCAGACACCAGGTCACGCAAATTTAATGACAACACCGAATGGATGTTAAACCCCAAAGTGTTTGCAAAAATTATTAAGCAATATGGCACGCCAGATATCGACCTATTTGCACCAAGACTAAATCACCAGGTACCTATGTATGTCGCTTGGGAACCAGTCCCTGAGGCAGCAGCGGTAGATGCGTTCGCGCTGGATTGGGGAAATTTCTTCTTCTATGCATTTCCTCCCTTCTGCCTCATCAGCCGGGTACTACGCAAAATACAAATGGACTCTGCTTCAGGTATTTTGATAGTACCCGACTGGCCTACACAGCCATGGTTCCCATTACTCCACGACATCCCTCCGAACATCCACAAGGAAACAGTACTTGTCCAGCATCAAAAAGTGGGAGAAGTACTGCTTGGATACAGGGACCACCTACTCAACCGCTACAGTTACCAATGTACCGGAATTCCTGGTGAACCTTCACCACGATGAAGGACTCAGCTACAGTGCCATCAACACAGCTAGAAGTGCCCTATCTGTCTATTTAAAACAAGCTCCAGGACAACAGGCCATGGGGTCCCACCCGCTGGTGGTCAAACTAATGAAGGGTATTTACAACTCTAACCACCCCTAGACCAAGGTACACCCATATATGGGATGTCAGTGTGGTCCTGACATACCTCAGGGGATGGCCACCAGCCAGATCCCTCAACCTGGAACAATCTACGCTCAAAACACTCATGTTGATGGCACTTGTATCTGCACAGAGGGTCCAGTCACTACACCTATTGCGACTGGACAACACAGCTCCAGACCAGATCTTTTTCATTATCCAGGGACTGATCAAACAGAGCAGACCAGGAACACCTAATCCAGTCGTGGAATTCCGGGCTTTCCCGCCAGAACCACGGTTATGTGCCGTGACCCACCTACTGTCCTACATAGACACAACTAAAAATATTCGAGGGAGTGAAAAAGCCTTATGGGTCAGTCATAAATAACCTTATGGTCGGGTGACGAGCCAAACCATTTCGAGATGGCTCAAGCAGGTGCTAAAAGCTGCAGGGATAAACACTAACATGTACACATCTCACTCCACCAGGGCAGCATCCACGTCGACGGCCAAAAGAATAGACGTGCCTATAGACCACATCCTGGCTACAGCAGGATGGTCGGGGGAAAGAACGTTCTGAACTTTTTATAATAAGCCGTTGGCAAAACCTGCTTTATTTGCAGAAAAAAATTTACAGACTGCAAATATTTAATTTAAGCCCAGGGGAGCAATTTAATTTCTTTGTTGTTATTGTTAACAAATACCGTTGTGTTTTTCTACAAACAGATTCATTGGTTGATTACGATAACACACTTCCTCCCTCAAGGACTTCGGCAATGAGTGAAGTAATAACTGTTACACGGTTTGAAATCACAGAGCTTTGAAGTCTTCACGTAGTCACTCACGTGACTCCGAAGTAAAATAGTAAGATTAAACGAGAACTTACCAGTTTGAAGTTTGATCTGTATTTTATGAGGAGTTACGATGAGGGATTACGTGCCCTCCGCTCCCACCCTCAATAATATGGGTCAAACTGATAACTGATGTCTCCTTTTCTTTACTATGTTTATTTCAATAGCTGTGTCTATCTGTGATTCCACACCGCTGCTTTGAAGTATGCCGCGCATGCGTGCTGAGCGGGTTCTTCACGTAATCCCTCATCGTGACTCCTCATAAAATACAGATCAAACTTCAAACTGGTAAGTTCTCGTTTAATCTTACTATTTTCATGACCTTCCTCCTTCAACTTAAACCTATGTCCTCTGGTTCTTGATTCACCTACTTTGATTAAATGTAACCTATCAAATCCTGATTAAGGGGCAACTTTGTTTTTTACACAAAGTGTGGTAGGTACATGGAACAGACTGCCAGAAGAGGTAGTTGAGGCAGGTAACATCACAACGTTAAAGAAACATCTCGATGGTGCTGGTGGGTCAATAGGCCAAACGCAGGCAGATTGGACTAATGTAGATGGGGCATGTTGGTTGGCCTCGGCAAGTTGGGCTGAAGAGCCTGTTTCCACAATGTGTGACAATGAGTCTCTTTGAAAATATTGTTCTTTTGCACTGTTACCATCTCTGTAGCACGAACATTTCTGTTTGCAGTAATACTAATGAACACAACCACATCGCTTCACAAGAAATACATGTCTTCAAACCATAGTTGTCCTTTTAAAAACCCTGAAACTTTCTTCAATCTCTTGACTACCTTTCCCACCCTCAGCACCACCACCCCTCTCCACCAAAGCCATCAGCGTGCCCAATAATCACTTCAAGCCCGCTATGAATTTGTAATTATAGCAATGCTATGGAAAATGTTGAGATATTTCATTTTAATGAGTGTGGAACACTCCAACTCTAATCTCACACCTCATCTCCAGGAGTGGAAGATATTAATTGAAGGACTATATTGAATTGGAAGTTGGCAAAAATAAAAGCAGAATTTGTGACCTTGACACAGAACAGAATTGAAAATACACTCACTTATTTTGTTCCTTATTAACTGCTTGTTTCACAATATTTTGCCCTTTTTGGAACTACAATACACCTAAACATATCATCGATATTACCTAGACATTATCTCCATGAAAAACACAGTGCACCTGCCCCATTTCATTCCCCTGAATAGAAGTTGGTTCTTATCGAGTAGGTCAGAAACATACAATTAAAAAATGAGACTCTTGGAGACAGTCTGGAACTGTTCACCCCCTTTGTGTTTTTCATACACTTTTTGTATTTTTATACATATATGTATTATTATTTAATACACTAAGTAAAACAAAACCATTTTAATTAAAGTCCTTGTGGCACCTAGTCCATTACTTCCACATTTGATTGATATGTGACTCCAGAATAACTTCTTAACATGGCTGTCTCATTAATTTATATAGTTTTGTAAACACCAAACAATGCACTGCCTTTTTCTGTTCTTTAGCTCTCTCTAACCAAGCACATTCAGACTTTCAACCCCTTATTATATTGTCGCTCCATGGAAGGAAATGGAACAGTACTGCAAACATTCCCTCTTTTCTGATTTTTCTTCCCTAATCTATCCTTTATGATTACACTGGGCCCAGGAATGTCATGTCAACATGGAAATAAATTGGGTATGGTGTAAAAGCAGAGCACATCCATTGGTCTTGCAAAATGCCATTTTAAGAATGAATGAATGAATGAATGAATGAATGAATGAATGAATGAATGAATGAATGAATGAATGAATGAATGAATGAAGGAATGAATGAATGAATGAATGAGCTTATTGGCCAAGTATTCACATACAAGGAATTTTCCTTGGTGCTCCGCCCGCAAGTGACAACGACAAACGGTGACAGTTAGGAATGACACATAAAACATTAAACATTAATAATAAAACATAATAAAACATTATCATATCATTTTATGCTGTAAACTGTTGTAGGAGTGATTAGCAAACCGATTAACAGTAAATAATAGAACATTATTAGGATAGTTACTCCAAGTAGCTTATTGGAAGGACTATTGCGGAAAAAAAAGAAAAATGAAGTAGAGAAGTTTAAGTGAACATGAAAGAAAGTGAAGATGCCGGAAATATGTAGAACACCCATTTCTCCCCTCCCCCATCTCCTTCCACCTATATTCATAATAATAATAATAATAATAATTTTATTTATAGAGCACTTTAAAAACAATCATAGTTGCAACAAAGTGCTGTACATCACTAATCATTGACAAAAAAGTTAATACACACCAATAATAACAATTAAAAGATGGAGTAAGTAAAGATATTCAAAATAAAGAAATATTAAAAACACTAAAAACAGGAGCAAAGTCTCATGCATGGTCAAAAGCCAGGGAGTATAAATGTGTTTTAACACTGGCTTTGAAGATGGACAGTGAGGGGGCCTGTCTGACGTGCAACGGCAGAGCGTTCCAGAGTCCCAGAGCAGCAACAGAGAAGGCTCTATCCCCTCTGAGCTTCCGCTTAGACCTCGGTACCTGCAGGAGCAGCTGATCAGCTGACCTGAGGGACCGGGCAGGAGCGTATGGGTGGAGCAGCTCAGAGAGGTAAATTCATGGAACATAGAACAGCACAAGAAGAGGCCCTTTGGCCCACAATGCTTGTGCCGAACATGGTACATGGTACATATCCCTCTATTCCCTGCACTTCCGTGTGCCTATCTAATAGCCTCTTAAATGCCACTATTGTATCTGCCTCCACTACCTGGAAATGTGTTCTAGGCTCCCACCAATCTCAGTGCAAAAGGAATAAAAGTGTGAAAATACAGATTCAGTTACAGTTTCTTCCCTGCTGTTACCAGGCAACTGAATCATCCTACCACAACCAGAGAGCAGTCCTGAACTTCTATCGGACTATCTTTGATCGAACCTTGCACTAAATGTTATTTTTTATGTACCTGTATGCCTGGCTCATATGTAATCATGTATTGTCTTTCTGCAGGCTTGTGAACAGTTCTGTACATCTTCCCATCTCATCTTTCCATCTCCTCCCCTTTCGGCTTTCTGCAGAGACCACTCCCTGCGTAATTCCCTGGTCAATTTGTCCCTTCGCACCCAAACCACCCCCTCCCCTGGTATTTTCCCTTGCAACCGCAGGAAATACTACACTTGTCACTTTACCTCCCCCCTCGACTCCATCCAAAGACCTAAGCAGTCTTTCCAGGTGAGGCAGAGGCTCACCTGCATCTCCTCCAACCTCATCTATTGCATCCGCTGTTCCAGGTGTCAACTGCTCTACATCGGTGAGACCAAGCGCAGGCTTGGCAATCGCTTCGCCCAACACCTCCGCTCAGTTCGCAATAACAAAACCTGATCTCCCGGTGGCTCAGCACTTCAACTCCCCCTCCCATTCTGAATCTGACCTTTCTGTCCTGGGCCTCCTCCATGGCCAGAGTGAGTCCAACTGCAAATTGGAGGAGCAGCACCTCATATTTCGCTTCGGTAGTTTACACCCCAGCGGTATGAACATTGACTTCTCAAATTTCATGCAGTCCTTGCTTTCTCCCTCCTTCCCCTCCCCTTGCCAGTTCTCCCACAGCCCAGTCTCCACCTATTCCCGCAACCCCCCCCCCCCCCCCACCCCCATATCAATCTGAAGGAGGGTCTCGAAATGTCACCTATTCCTTCTCTCCATAGATGCTGTCTCACCCGCTGAGTTTCTCCAGCATTTTGGTCTTCCACCTCCTTTGGATCATGCTGAACTTTACAAGTCATCTTTATATAGAGACGAGTAGCTGGAATATTTCAGGGTGGCAAATGTTGTACCTCTATTCAAGAAAGGCTGCAGGGAAAGGACTGGGAACTATAAGCCAATGCATTTAACATATGTAGTCGGAAAGTTACTGGAGAGCATTCTGAGGGATAGAGTATACATGCATTTAGATGGACAAGGGCTGATTAGGGATCATCAGTATGGTTTTGTACGTGGGAGGTCATGTCTCACAAAACTGATTCAGCTTTTTAGAAGATGTGATCAAAAAAGATGATAAGGGCAGAGCTGTAGATGTTGTACACATGGACTTCAACAAAGCATTTGACAAGGTTCCACATGGTAGGGTGCTCTGGAAGGTTAGATGGCATGGGATTCAGGGAGAGATAGCTGAATGGATTGAAAATTGGCTCCATGGAAGGAAGCAAAGTTTACTTCTCGGACTGGAGGCCTGGGACTAGTGGTGTGCCTCAGGGTTCGGTGCTGGGCCCCTTACTGTTTGTCATCTAATGATTTGGATGAGAACATACATGGTAAGATTAGCAAGTTTACACAAGTGGGTGGTTTTGCAGGTAGTGAAGATGGTTGTGAAAAATTGCAGCAGGATCTTGATCGATTGGCCAGGTGGGTGGAGGAATGGTTGATGGAATTTAACACAGAGAAATGTGAGGTGTTGTATTTGGGACGTCGAACAAGGGCAGGACCTACAAAGTGAATGGTAGGCCTCTGGGGAGTGTTGTGGACTAGCGGGATTTAGGAGTGCAGGTGCATAGTTCCTTGAAGGTGGCATCATGCAGTGGACAAAAAGGCTTTTGGCACATTGGCTTTCGTCAGTCAGAGTATTGAGTATGGATGTTGGGGGGGTCATGTTTCAGTTATATAAGACGTTGGTGAAGCCGCATTTAGAGTATTGTGTTCAATTCTGGGCACCATGTTATAGGAGGGATGCAAAGTTGGAAAGGGTGCAGAGAGGGTTTACAAGGATGTTCCCAGGACTAGATAGTCTAAGCTACAGAGAGAGGTTGAATAGGCTGGAACTCAATTCCCTGGAGTGCAAGAGGATGAGGGGTGATCTTATAGAGGTGTATAAAATCATAAGAGGAATAGATCGGGTGGACGCAGAATCTCTTGCCCAGAGTAGGGGAATCAAGAACCAGAGGACATAGGTTTAGGGTGAAGGGGCAAAGATTTTATAGGAATCTGAGGGCTAACATTTTCACACACAGGGTGGTGCGTGTATGGAATGAGCTGTCGGATGAGGTAGTTGAGGCAGGGACTATCGCGATGTTTAAGAACCAATTAGACAGGTACATGGATAGGACAGGTTTAGAGGGATATGGGCTAAATGTAGGCAAGTGGGATTTTATTTCGGAGTCACGTGAGTGACTACGTGAAGACCCCGCCAGCACGCGTGCACGGCATAGCGTCGCACGCAGTGCACGACATAGCGTCGCACGCAGTGCAACAATGACGGGCGGGGGTGGAGCGCTCCCGCGGCAAAATTGAAAGACGGACCTAGAAGGTAAGAAGAAATTTATACTAAAGTTGTATTGTTTCCCCTTGCTGTGCTTTATGTTGCAGCACGTTGGACAAGGGGAAGAAAAATCGGGCACCTGGACCGCAGGCTGCGGGGAACCAGGAAAGTTCCGGCAGCCGACAGCCATGGGCGAACAGCGGCTCCAGGACCGCAGGCTGCGGGGAACTAGGAAGGTTCCGACAGCTGACAGCCGACAGCCGGGGATGACCGGCGCAGGCTGAGCCCAGCACCGCGAGCTGTATACCCGGAAACAGCACAGCGGGCTGCAGGCAAGCAGAACAGGAGTCGGTCCGGCCGATAGACTCGGGGAGTCCGGCCAGGAGGACGCGATGCCTAAGGGCAGTGAGTGGAAGTGACCATTGGAGTGGTTACTAAGGTTCACTTACCGACTCCAACTCTGCTAAGCTGAATCCAGCACCATGAGCCGTACAGCTCAAATCAGCGCAGCAGGCTGGAGGCAAAGCCCAGCAGGATTCAGCCCGGCTGATCATACTCATCTGAGTCCGGCCGAGAGGATGCGCTACCCGAGTGCAGCAGAGGTCCGCCCGTGACTTGGTCCGGGAGATGGAGCAAGTTCACTATGGGAGTCTTCGCACTCCCACAACAGCACCTTATTGAGGGCTGTAAAACAATGCATCTCCCTCGACAGAGGAGAGCATTGTGGACCAGGGCTGGGCTGGTCCTGAAGAAGGGGACGTGGCTGAAGAAAACGGCAGCATGCAAGGTGTGCAGAATCCAGAGGAGCTACTGGGAGTGATCACCAAAATTACGGATCAATGAAAGCAGGAGTACCATTGCAGACCAAGCTGGCGGCCAGCATCGACTACCTGTACTTCCATCCTCTGCAGGAACATGTAACGACATTACGGAGAAGTATATGCCTCCTGTGAACTTTACTTTGTTAAAAGTGCCTGCAGCAAACAATGCGATCTGGGGGTACAGTGGGACTGACACAAAAACCCAGGAGGTTAAAGTACAGAAGTTTTAAAACTTCTGACAGTGGGCATATCATTGGTTGCTCGCCCAGACGATGGTACAGAGATAACAGCAGGACTGACATTGCTCCGCAATACCCACTATGAAATCAAGTGCTTGCGAGAGCCCAGTAAACCTGCACTAAACCCCAAATTTGCAGGGTTGTGCGAAACAGCTGCAACACAACCGAGGTGAAACTTGTCTAAACAAGTAAAAAAAGCTCGACGAAGAGTTTAAAGCCGTCGGGCTCATAACAGCATCATCAGCAACGGGCAGAACACACCTCAGACGACAGCACCCCTATGCAACCACCAGCAGGCATCAACACCAGGACGCTGGTGAAAGCATGAGGGCCGCGCAGCAACCACGAAGGTCCTTTTTAGGCCTAGGCCCAGAGCAACCCTCATGGAAAACGTGCCAACCCCGCACTCCGGCGCCTCTTCCGCAGAAGAGGCAGAAGTTGAAGAAAGGGATGTACCACGGGCAACCAGGGAGGTAGGTGGATCTGGTTCCTTCCAGAACACAAAGATGTACAACCTGTACTAACAGGGGGAATGTTACACTTGTTTTGGGAGACATGGAGGGATCATTGTCGATACCTAAAATTTAAGTGGATGGGGCAACTATGGCAGAGTATAGCGTTGCCTAATGGGCTAAACTTCAGCCCCAAGACTGTTCACCAAGATATTAAAACTGGCCTTGGCAATACTTAGAAACAAAAACATATTGTCATGGCATATCTTGATGATATATCAATTGTGGGGGGAAAACCCTGGATCTAGCTAAATCAGCAGTATTAGCTACCAAACATTGGGTGAAACTCTGGGGTCATCTCCATCCAGATAAATCTAAGTTGACGGCATCCACAACTATGGACTTTCTGGGATTTACAATTAACATTATCCATATGTCTGTAACATTGCCAAAGAGTAAAGCAGCAGACTTGGTGGAAGCCTACAACAAAATTTGGGAAACTAGTAGCAGCATTTCCAGCTACTCAGTTTGGGCCTTGCATCATTAAAGCTCAAAAAGGGCAAAAGTGCAAGAGCAAAAACACCTTGCAGGTCACTTTGATTGACCTATGCAGTTACCAGTACTTGGCATAGTTCCAGCACCATCATTATCAGTAATCATCATTACTAAAAACACTGGGTATAAATTATTTAGAGATGTTGGGTGTGTTTCAAGGGGTAAAAGCCTACTACTCACAATGCACCATCTGCATGTCCGCCTACAAATTGATAATACCACAGTGGTGGCATATATTAATCATATGGGTGGAATAAGATCGATATCATGTATCAATCTGGCCAATATAATCTGGTTATGGTGTGTTAACATACATATTTGGCTATCAACAAGCTCAATACAGTGGTACACACCAGGTCATGAAAATTCAATGACAGCACCGAATGGCTGTTGGACCACAAAAAAGTTGCTGATATTACCAAAAGAAAGGGACACCAGATATCGATCCATTTGCATCTAGACCCAATCACCAGTTACCAACATATGTTGCTTGGGAACCACACTTGGGGCAGCAGCAATGGACGTTACTCACTGAATTGGGGAAAGTTGTTTACAATGTTTTTCCCTCCTGCCTCATCAGTTGGATCCTAAGCAAAATACATATGGACTCAGCATCAGGTGTCTTGGAAGTACCTGATTGGCCTACACAGCCATGGGTCCCTGTGGTCTCGGACATAGTCTTTGAATCATAGTCCACCATGCTAGATCCGGGCTGGCGGACAGGACCATGAGCATGATCACGGCGGCCTATCAAGAATCAACAAGGGCTGGTGTAGCATATAATACAGCGACAACCACCAATGTCCTGGGAATTCCTGTCCAGCCTTCATGTACACGAAGGACTGAGCGGCAGCGTTATAATTGCGCAGGAGCGCCCTGTCAGCTTGATGGTGGCTGGCGCTACGACAACTCTCCATGGGATCTCACCCTCTAGTTGCCAAACTTATGAGGATTATTTACAACACCAACCCTCCGAGAGTGAGGTACTCCCAGATCTGGGACGTCAGTGTTGTACTAACATTGCTAGGGGCACCAGCAATGTCCGTGTCCCTGGGGAAAACTGACATTAAAAGGAATTCCAGGTATACCCATCTGACACCCGACTGTGTGTAATGACACACCTTCTACCATACCTTAAGACTACTAAAACTTTAAGAGGAAGTAAATTGGTACTATGATCAGCCATAAACAGCCTAATGGCCAGGTATCAGCACAAACCATCTCTAGATGGCTCAGGTTTGGGAGCTGCTGGGGTGGATACTGACATCTTTAATCTCTATCCACAAGGGCAACAGCAACACCGGCAGCAAGAGACAAGGAAGTGCCTATGGACCATATCCTGGCAACAGCAGGATGGTCTAGAGAAAGACCTTCCAATTCTTTACAATAAGCCAATAACCAAACCTGCGGTATTGCAGAATCAAGTTTGAATTCTGTAATATATTTAGCCCTAGGGAGCATTATTTTGTTAAAATAAATTGTTATTGTTTGAATTGGATACATGTCCAAATACGATAACATACTTCCTCCCTTGAATGACTTAGGCAGTGAGTGAAGCATGGACTGTTCCACGGCTTGAAATCACAGATGTTTAAAATCTTCATGTAGTCACTCACGTGACTCCGAAGTAAAATAGTAAGATTAAACGAGAACTTACCAGTTTGAAGTTTGATCTTTATTTTATGAGGAGTTACGATGAGGGATTACGTGCCCTCCGCCCCCGCCCTCTATTATAAAGGTGCCCTCTTCCCTTTTCCTGCCTATGTCATCTAAAGTAAAATCAGAAAATTATTATAATATCAACAGGTGGTACCATATCAGTGGAAAGAGAAACAGTCTTAATGTTTCAGGTTGTTAACCCTTCAACAAAAGTAGGAAGGGTATGAAAGGAGCTTGTTAAGTTGCAAAGTGTGTGTGTGGGGAGGAGGGGGCATGTATTTATGGGGTAAAACCTAAGTGACCTCAATGAGGGAATGTGGGAGTTGTGTAATGCTAGACTACCATGTATGGCAGGTTGGTCTAGGCATGCCCCTCCATGGAAAAGAAAGGGAAAAAATAGGGTTAATAAAACAAACTTACTGAGCCTGGTCTGTTGAAGGAATTATAAAGGTTTTGGGGCAGTTAAAGCAAAGTTGGCTTTGGAGAGCAAGCTCGAGGAAGATTTGTAAACAGGAAGAATCTCAGTTAATTCCAATCAGAAACACGACCTGGGTCAAATGAATCACGGTAGCACGGTAATTTGTTGTTATTCACTTTACCTTTCACTTTACCCTCATAGAGAAAAGTGAAAATTATCTCCATTTACTTACAAATGAATTGAAGATGTGGAATCATCAGTAGCACATAATTCGATAAAAACCTATAAAGGCAGGAATGTAAGATGTAGAATTAGTGCAAATGCCTTGAATAGAAAAAAACCTAAATATAATTTTGTGCAGAAAAGAACTGCTGATGAAGTTTAAATCGAAGGTAGACACAAAATGCTGGAGTAACTCAGCAGGACAGGCAGCGTCTCTGAAGAAGGGCCTTGACCCGAAATGTCACCCATTCCTTCTCTCCAGAGATCCTGTCTGTCCCGTTGAGTTACTCCAGCATTTTGTGTCTACCATCAAAATATAATTTTGCACATGTTGAAGGAATACCTTTATTTCCAATGCAAGAACATTGAAAGCAATGCTGATGTACTCTTTAGTTGGCCAACAAAATGATTTTGACTGTGAGTCTGCTGCTCCAGAATAATGCTGACCTGATCTATCATTCTGTATGGAATAGTTCCACCATATCGAATCTATTAATATTTTTTAGAAAAAGGGATAAAACATGAAGAAATTATTAGCAAAGTGCTATTAGCGAGGTAAAAGGAACACAAGTCGAATAGTGTCACCTCAATGTAAACTCTTCACCGCATTTTCTATGTGGCTCCAGTGGTGGTGCAAAATATATAATTGCAAAATATGTTATTTTTATTGCTTATGACATAATGCCTGAAGCATACAGACAAAAATTTAAGGAGTTGCAGAAAACTCCCTTTGGTACTTAGAGGGAATTAGTCATGGAGCTGGAGGAAATATAGAAATTGTGGTTTGTTGGGGAGAATGTAACAGATTATAATCGACTACAACAACTGATTTTTATGAAATCATTTGCAGATGGGTCAATCGTATCATTACTTGACAGCATCTCAAAATACCCAAATATTTATGTAAATGATTCAACCATTTTGAGAGCTTTGCATGAGGTGAAAAATTGTTGAGCAGATTAAAAAAAAGAGACATATTCACATTATCCATCTGACAAACGTAATGCTGAACATAGACACATAATGCTGGAGTAACTTAGCGGGACAGGCAGCATCTCTGGAGAGAAGGAATGAGTGACGTTTCGGGTCGAGACCCTTCTTTAGCTTCTGCAATTCCTTCCTAAGCATTATGCTGAAAGATAAACATTATGCTGAAACAGTCGGTGGGGGCGCTGCAAGCCAGCAGCCCTGTCAGCAGCGTGTTAGTCTTTTCAACTTTTTTTTTTTTTTAGTATGTTTTAATGTATGTTTTTAATGTTTCTTTGTGTGTCTTGTGGTGGTGTGGGGGGGATAAGGGGGAAACCGCTTTGGTCGCCTCCTCCACGGAGAGGAGACTTTTTCCATGTCGCCTTCCCCGTGGGCTAACAGCAAGGATCGGTGCAGCCTTTCCCGGAGACGTGCCCGGGGCTTCAGCTGCGGGTGCAGCGTGGACTCTCGGCGTGGAGCCGGAGGTGAGCGCTCCGTTCGCTGGCCCGCGGCAGCCTGAAGCCGCGGTCTGCAGAGCACTGGCCGGCGCGGCGTTCGCAGCCTGGGATCCCTCGTGGGGGTCCCGGGGAGAAGAAGCTCCGACTGCTGGCCCGCGGCCTACTTCAACCGTGGGCGCGGCGGGGACTTACCATCAGGAGCGGGGTCCCTCGCCGGTGATCCCTGGAGGTGAGCTTCAACTGCCGGCCCTGCAGTCTGCGGTGCTTCTGGCTGCGGCGCAAACTTTAAATCTCCGACCGCCGGCCTGCGGCCTACACGAACTTGAAGCCGCGGTCTCCGATGGGGGAGGCACCGTTTCAGGACTTACCTGGACTTTTTACCTTGTCTGCACATCTGGACGCCCGCAGCGACGGCTGCAGAGGGTTCAGGTCCCGACCACGGGGGGAAATGGAGGAGGACTGGCCAATTTTATATCGAATTCTTGTGAGTGACTACATGAAGAAGCCCGCCAGCCCGCATGCGCATTAATACGTCTAACGCATGGCGCGCGTGCCGGATCTGTTCGAACTGCTCTAGCAGGTAAGTCAATTTTATTTCCAGCAGGCCGCTCCGATAGCGGGCCCAAAGTAACTGATAGAGGTGGCCGGGGTTTGGTAAGTATAAGGAGCTAGAGTATACTTTTGCGGTTTCCGCCATTCGAGCTCCGCACACGAGCATGTGGCCGAAAGGTTCAGCTATGCTACATCCTTATATAGTGTATGTTTATTTTAGACAGCTATATATAGAATTGGTATCAATAGCGGTTGCCACTCGGTCACTTTGTGACTATTGTAGTCGATAGCATTCAAAAGTCATGTTTAATTCTTTGGCAGTATAACGATATATCTTACCATGCCAATAAAGTTTATAGTAAATGATAATTACATAGGACTTTTTTATCACATACACCAAGGGTGTAGTGTAATTGGTCTTGCCATTACAGTCCAGAGCTCCTGTCTTAGGAAGCCTTTTTTGAGCTGTGCCTATCAGAGAACTGTGGGAGCTACACCCGGTGGTGTCATGGTAATTTTAGCTCACTAGAGGGGACTGTTGGAGATTCTTTTATAACATACTCCAACTATCTGCATATCGATAAAGTAGTCGAATCTCTGATTTTATGGGGATATGCTTCTTTTAATCATATGAACATAATTGTCTATGACAACACCTGGCAGGGTTGCAGTAGCGGACTATCGGGAAGAGGTGACTCCGATTATAACACCGGCTCATCTGAGTCATATGGGGGCCAGAGGCACTCCAGTCCTTCCCTGTAATACTCCGTTGGGGCTCCAGAAGGGAGTAAGGACTCGGAGTCACTAGCAGGTGCAATCTGTCTGGTAAGTATAAAGATGATACCAACAGAGCTCTGATCTGCACAGCTAGTCCCGGTTGGCTGATGAAGGGAGCAGCCTGACAACCCCGAGTCGGGGCAAAGTCAAAGCCAAGTCTGTGGGACAAGTCTTGTCGGCTGATTTGGGACATCTATGGCAGATATGATTGGGCGTCTGTCTCAATTAGAATATCTGATGTATCAGATGGTGGCACAAAAAATACTCCATGTTACAAAGGCATGTCAGGCAGCAGCTGCTGGCTCAGGGTTGCAATATTCCTCCCACTCAGATGTAAGGTGTGGTGGAGATGGTGCCAAAGTATATGCACATATGCCTGAAGCAACTCCTGGCTCAGGGTTGCAATATTCCTCCCACTCGGATGAATGGAGTGATGGAGATGGTGCTAAAGTATATGCACACATTCCGGAGGCAGCTCCTGGGTCAGGGTTGCATAAGTCCTCCCACTCGGATGAATGAAGTAATGGCACCCGAAAGACTATCGGAGATGGAGTCACAAAATATGCTCTGGGTTATGGAAGCATGCACAGGCAGTCCGAGGCAAATGCATGTGGCAACGCATGGTTCGGGGTGCAATATTTCTCCCACTCTAAGAGAGTGTCAGAGATCAGTATGGATATGACAACAAACATGTGCCCGAACATGACAATGTGCCTGAATCCCATGCTTTAATGCATGATGTGTGAGAATCGCATAAGGAAAAGCTGCCTGCTCTTGCCTCTAAACTTGCTGTTCCCTCGGGGACAGACAAACCACTACAAGAGAAGTTGGCCAGCGACATCAGCTATCTAACAGATATGACAAGCATGACAGAACCTCGCTGAAGCTCCAACTTCAAATTATAAATTTGATTTAAATATGTCTGGGTATTTGCAGATAGAATTCTGCAGAGTGTTGCATGAGATTATCTAAACACAACAGTTTATTGGGACTACGGTCCGGTTAAGAACAATGGCCATGTATGCAAGTTAAGCATCATGATATTAATAACTCATGTTTTTTTCTATCATTAATGGTTTATCTGTTTAAGTATTCCCACACAGATTGGTTTACTGCATGAAACCACAGAGCTTTGAAGTCCTCACGTAGTCACTCACGTGACTTCGATATAAAATAGAAAGATTAAACGAGAACTTACCGTTTGAAGTTTGATCTTTATTTTATGAGAAGTTAAAGTGAGGGATTATGTGCCCTCCACTCCCAACCCTACTTCTCACAAAGATCATTCGGTAGTTATAATCTCGTTAATCTTCCTATAGCTTAGGTCAGCAACTATTCTGGGGTTTCATACAGCTGCTTTGAAGATTGACGCGCATGCGGGCTGACAGGGTCTTCACGTAATCCCTCACTTTAACTTCTCATAAAATAAAGATCAAACTTCAAATGGTACGTTCTCGTTTAATCTTTCTATTTTTGTGCCTTCCACCACAGTGATGAATGCTGTGGTGGATGTTTGTGTTACATTTTTAGTGTTTTTGTGATATTTTTCATTGTACCGCTGCTGGCAAGTTCATTTCACTTCCACTTTATGTGCAATGTGACGATTATAACTGATTGATTGATTGATTGATTAGGTCATATGATTTCAGCTTGTGTGAAATTCGCTAATTTAGTGCTGTTGCATCAGAATGCAGTACAAACCAAACATGTGGTGGCCTACTGATTGATTGATTGATTGATGATGTATTGATGAGGTGACTATGGGATGATTGAATGACACAAATTTAAAAGTTAGCAATAAACAATTTGCTGGAAGAACTCAGCAGATCAAATAGCATCTGTAGAGAGAATGGACAGACAATAATTTGTGTCGGGACCCTTCTTCAGATTCTGAAAAGTCATCCAGTCTGAAGTGTTCCAACTCAAAATGTCGTCCATATCCCATAACAGACCCAGAGGACAGGACATAAAGAAATACAGGCCTCATCATGCAAGTGAACTTTAAATATTAGAAACATAGAAACATAGAAAATAGGTGCAGGAGTAGGCCATTTAGCCCTTCGAGCCTGCACCGCCATTCAATATGATCATGGCTGATCATTCAACTCAGTATCCTGTACCTGCCTTCCCTCCATACCCCCTGATCCCTTTAGCCACAAGGGCCACACCTAACTCCCTCTTAAATATAGCCAATGAACTGGCCTCAACTACCTTCTGTGGCAGAGAATTCCACAGATTCACCACTCTCCGTGTGAAAAATGTTTTTCTCATCTCGGTCCTAAAAGATTTCCCCCTTATCCTTAAACTGTGACCTCTTGTTCTGGACTTCCCCAACATTGGGAACAATCTTCCTGAATCTAGCCTGTCCAACCCCTTAAGAATTTTGTAAGTTTCTATAAGATCCCCCCTCAATCTTCTAAATTCTAGCGAGTACAAGCCGAGTCTATCCAGTATTTCTTCATATGAAAGTCCGGACATCCCAGGAATCAGTCTGGTGAACCTTCTCTGTACTCCCTCTATGGCAAGAATGTCTTTCCTCAGATTAGGAGACCAAAACTGTACGCAATACTCCAGGTGTGGTCTCACCAATACCCTATACAACTGCAGTAGAACCTCCCTGCTCCTATACTCAAATCCTTTTGCTATGAATGCTAACACACCATTCGCTTCATTTGATCTGAGCCAGTGAAAATATACTTCACTATTCAATACCTGACTCTCTACATCACTTTTTCACTATTTTCCGTTATCTCCTCAGCTCTAAGTAGATTCATAGAGTCACACAGCAAGGAAACCGGCCCTTTGGACTAACTTGCCTATGCATACAAAGATGCCCCATCTACACTAGTCCCACGCCCATATTTGGCCTACTGTATATCACTCTAAACATGCCCTACCCATGTACTTGTCCAAATGTATTTTTCAATTTTCTTATAGCAGCTGCTTTGACTATCTCCTCTACCCACTGCTCTTTGTGTGAAGAAGTTGCCCCTCAGGTTCCTGTTAGTCTTTCCCCTTTCATCTTAAACCATTATCTTCTGATTCTTGATTCCCCTACTGTGTATCACCTGCACCTCCTCCAACCTCATCTATTGCATCTATTGCATCCGCTGTTCCCGCTGTCAACTGTTTTACATACTCTGTGCATCTACCCTATCTATTCCCCTCATGATCTTATACACCTCTGTAAGTTCACCCCACATCCTCCTGCTCTCCAAGGAATAAAGTTCTAACTAACCTCTCCCTGTAGCTCAGGCCCTCAAGTCCAGGCAAACTTTCCTATCTCGATCTCTATCTGAACTAAAACAGCTCTCACAGCTGCAGTAGTGGCTTCCCCACATGTTATAATATTTGAAGATCAAGACCTCAGATCTGGCACAAAACTGGTAATTTACTGGGCAACAGTAATCTTCTCCTCCTATCTGTATCTGAGGCCTACAGCAGGGGTTTAAAGGCACTGAAAAGATACAGCCATAAGTTCCGTGGAATCTTTCATGAGTATCTATTCCAATGTTACCATCCTCCAGCAAACCCACACTGCTTTACACTCATACTGTACGTACACTCAGCTGGGTGGACAAGCTTGTTCACCCAGCCTTTACAAGCCACTTAAAACACACAAACTGATCCAAGAAAAGACACAAAGTGCTGTAGTAACTCATTGGATCAGGCAGCATCTCTGGAGAATATGAATAGTTAACATAGAAACATAGAAACATAGAAAATAGGTGCAGGAGTAGGCCATTCGGCCCTTCGAGCCTGCACCGCCATTCAATATGATCATCCAACTCAGTACCCTGTACCTGCCTTCTCTCCATACCCCCTGATCCCTTTAGCCACAAGGGCCACATCTTACTCCTTCTTAAATATAGCCAATGAACTGGCCTCAACTACTTTCTGTGGCAGAGAATTCCACAGATTCACCACTCTCTGTGTGAAAGAAAAATTCTCATCTCGGTCCTAATAGACTTCCCCCTAATCCTTAAATGGTGACCCCTTGTTCTGGACTTCCCCAACATCGGGAACAATCTTCCTGCATCTAGTGGGAGGAAACGGAGCTCTCGGGGAAAACCCATGTCGGTCACAGCGAGAACGTACAAACTCTATACAGACAGCACCTGTAGTCAGGATCAAACCTGAGTCCCTGGCACTGTAAGGCAGCATCTCTACCACTGTACCACTGTGCCACCCATGGTGATGTGAAATTGGTGTGAAGTGTAAAGCCAGAGGAAGGGATATAGGTGGAAGGGTCGGGAGGAGACTGGAGGGGGGAGGGGGGGGGGGGTGAGTGGAGGGGTGAAGGTGCAGGATAATGGGCAACAGTAACACAACCACTCTACCATAGGATAGATTAATAGGCAGAGAATGGAAACATTCATGGATGTGATGAAAGCTTCCTCAAAGAAATGCAAATTCCCACTTACTCTTTGGTAGTTCCTCAACATGGATAAGATGCATTCAGAATGATATTGAGAACCTGAAATCCATGCAATAAGCCCACACAAAAGTACTGCATAAGAGGCTAAAGGGAATATACTACCTCAAATATTATCCAACCACCCACCCTGACAGGTACCTCCAGTCCCATCCACAGTAATAGCCAACTTGAAAAACTGAAGTAGAAGCAAATCATCCTTGATTCTAGGAGACAAAGATATAAAAACAGAAAATACTGGAAACACTCAGAAGATCTGATAACATCTGTAGACAGAAAACCAGAATTATCATTTCAGATTAATATTTGATCCATTAATTATTTAGCGTCCCTGGCCATTTCCATGGTTGGCCATTTCTTGTGCTGCTTTTTAAAGGCTTCTCAAAGTGATGGGACGCATCGTAATTTCCCAGGAGGGAGAGGGAATGAGCAAGGAGTTATCACTTTAAATTTGGAATGTGCTGAGAACCCATCAGGAATATGCTTGCTCTCATAATGACGGGTTGCGTGTGGCCGGTCTTGGAGAGACTAGACACTTCCTAACATTTAAATCACTCACTCCCAGTTCAATCAAAAACCTGGTTTGAATTTCACAGCTGCCTTCCATCTCTACAGAATAGCTTCTAAACACTGCCAGCTATTGGAGGCCATCCAAAACCCAAACAAACCCGCTAGCTGATCTACTGTAGAATGGGTATCAGCCAATGTTCTGCCCATCCATAATTGTCAACCTGCAGCAAACAATTCACTTGGCAATGCTAGTTCATGCTGGCTCACAGTGCTAGTTCAATGCTTGTTCATGCTGCCTGCATCACAGTCTTCATATTCACTTTGGAATGGAAGTCAAACTTCCCTTCCTACATTTTCTAAACATTCTTCCAATTAGTTTTTTAGTTCTTCGAGATACAGCATGGAATCTGGCCCTTCGGCCCACTGGGTCCATGGCGACCAGCGGATCACCTCTATGCTTGGTCTGGTCCTACACACAAGGGGAAATTTACAGCAGCCAATGAAACCTGAATATTGACACAAAAAAGCTGGAGTCACAGCGGGTCACGCAGCATATCTGGAGAAAAGGAATAGGTGATGTTTCGGGTCGAGACCCTTCCTCAGACTGAGTGTCGGGAAAGGGGAACAAGTGATATAGACGGTGATATAGAGAGATATAGAACAAAAGAATGAGAGAAATGCTAAAAGCAACAATGAACAAGGAAAGGTGGAGCCCACAATGGCCCATTGTTGGCTGTTGGGTAGGTGACCATGAGTTATTCAGACACTAAAACTCAACAGGTCAACAGTGAAACTACTACAACAACTAGGGTGGGGGAGGGAGGAAGAGAGAAGGGATGCACTTGAAGTTAGAGAAAGCAAATGTATACCACAGGGTTGCAAGCTGCCCAAGCAAAATGTAATTATCTAAACCTTCCGGTTCCCTTTCCCATGACTCTCAGTCTGAACAAGGGTCTCAGCCTGAAACGTCACCTATTCCTTTTCTCCAGAGATGCAGCTTGACCAGCTGGATTATTCTAGCTTTTTGTGTCTATCTTCGGTTTAAATCAGCGTCTGCAATTCTTTCCTTCCAAACAAACCTGCACAACTTTGAAATGTAGGAGGAAACTGGAGCACCAAGAGAAAACCCACACAGCTAGAGGGAGAACATACAAAATCCACAAATCTAGCACCAGTAGTCAGGATCAAGCTCGGGTCTCTGGCGCTATGAGGCAGCAGCTCTACTGATGTGGCACTTTCATTTTATCTTTATGTTTTCTTATACAGTGGCTTGCAAAAGTTTTCATACCCCTTGAACTTTTCCACATTTTGTCACGTTACAACCACAAACGTAAATGTATTTTATTGGGATTTTATGTGATAGACCAACATATAGTGTGAATAATTGTGAAGTGGAAGGAAAATGATACATGGTTTTCAAATTTTTTTACAAATAAAAAACTGAAAAGTGTGGCGTGCAAAAGTATTCAGCCCCCCTGAGTCAATACTTTGTAAAACCACCTTTCGCTGCAATTACAGCTGCAAGTCTTTTGGGGTATGTCTCTACCAGCTTTGCACATCTAGAGACTGAAATTTATGCCCATTCTTCTTTGTAAAATAGCTCAAGCTCAGTCAGATTGGATGGAGAGCGTCTGTGAACAGCAATTTTCAAGTCTTGCCAGAGATTCTCAATTGGATTTAGGTCTGGACTTTGACTGGGCCATTCTAACACATGAATATGCTTTGATCTAAACCATTCCATTGTAGCTCTGGCTGTATGTTTAGGGTCGTTGTCCTGCTGGAAGGTGAACCTCCGCCCCAGTCTCAAGTCTTTTGCAGACTCTAACAGGTTTTCTTCCAAGATTGCCCTGTATTTGGCTCCATCCATCTTCCCATCAACTCTGACCAGCTTCCCTGTCCCTGCTGAAGAAAAGCATCCCCACAGCATGATGCTGCCACCACCATGTTTCACAGTGGGGATGGTGTGTTCAGGGTGATGTGCAGGTCTCATCTGACCAGAGCACCTTCCTCCACATGTTTGCTGTGTCCCCCACATGGCTTGTGGCAAACTGCAAACGGGACTTCTTATGGCTTTTTTTCAACAATGGCTTTCTTCTTGCCACTCTTCCATAAAGGCCCGATTTGTGGAGTGCACGACTAATAGTTGTCCTGTGGACAGATTCTCCCACCTGAGCTGTGGATCTCTGCAGCTCCTCCAGAGTTACTTGGCTGCTTCTCTGATCAATGCTCTCCTTGCCCGGCCTGTCAGTTTAGGTGGACGGCCATGTCTTGGTAGGTTTGCAGTTGTGCCATACTCTTTCCATTTTCGGATGATGAATTGAACAGTGCTCCGTGAGATGTTCAAAGCTTTGGATATTTTTTTATAACCTAACCCTGCTTTAAACTTCTCCACACTTTATCCCTGACCTGTCTGGTGTGTTCCTTGGGCTTCATGATGCTGTTTGTTCACTAATGTTCTCCAACAAACCTCTGAGGCCTTCACAGAACAGCTGTATTTATACTGAGATTAGATTACACACAAGTGGACTCTATTTACTAATTAGGTGACTTCTGAAGGCAATTGGTTGCACTGGATTTTATTTAGGGGTATCAGAGTAAAGGGGGCTGAATACTTTTTCACGCCACACTTTTCAGTTTTTTATTTGTAAAAAAATGTGAAAACCATGTATCATTTTTCTTCCACTTCATAATTATGCGCCACTTTGTGTTGGTCTATCACATAAAATCCCAATAAAATACATTTACGTTTGTGGTTGTAACGTGACAAAATGTGGAAAAGTTCATGGGGTATGAATACTTTTGCAAGCCACTGTATAGTCGAGTCATATAAAGTAAATTCAATTATAACCATATAACCATATAACCATTACAGCACGGAAACAGGCCATCTCGACCCCTCTAGTCCGTGCCGAACACATAGTCTCCCCTAGTCCCATATACCTGCGCTCAGACCATAACCCTCCATTCCTTTCCCATCCATATAACTATCCAATTTATTTTTAAATGATAAAAACGAACCTGCCTCCACCACCTTCACTGGAAGCTCATTCCACAGAGCTACCACTCTCTGCGTAAAGATGTTCCCCCTCATGTTACCCCTAAACTTCAGTCCCTTAATTCTCAAGTCATGTCCCCTTGTTTGAATCTTCCCTACTCTCAGTGGGAAAAGCTTTTCCACGTCAACTCTGTCTATCCCTCTCATCATTTTAAAAACCTCTATCAATTAAAAGTGTGACTGGTGGAAAAGCAATACTCTATTTTCCATTGAAGACACAAAACATCTCTGAAGATCTTTCCTGGTCCAAGAACACTAACGCAATGATCAAAAAAGCTCATCAGCGCCTCTACTTCCTGAGAAGATTATGGAGAGTCGGATTGTCAAGGAAGACTCTCTAACTTCTACAGGTGCACAGTCGAGAGCATGCTGACCGGTTGCATCGTGGCTTGGTTCGGAAATTTGAGCGCCCTGGAGAGGAAAAGACTACAAAAAGTAGTAAACACTGCCCAGTCCATCATCGGCTCTGACCTTCCTTCCATCGAGCGGATTTATCGCAGTCGCTGCCTCAAAAAGGCTGGCAGTATCATCAAAGACCCACACCATCCTGGCCACACACTCATCTCCCTGCTACCTTCAGGTAGAAGGTACAGGAGCCTGAAGACTGCAACAACCAGGTTCAGGAATAGCTACTTCCCCTCAGCCATCAGGCTATTAAACCTGGTTCGGACAAAACTCTGATTATTAGCAACCACTTTCTGTTATTTGCACTACCAGTTTATTTATTCATGTGTGTATATATTTATATCATGGTATATGGACACATTTATCTGTTTTGTAGTAAATGCCTACTATTTTCTGTGTGCTTAAGCAAAGCAAGAATTTCATTGTCCTATACAGGGACACATGACAATAAACTCACTTGACTTGACTTGACTTGACCACAGTGGCTGTAATTATGAGCATTGACATTGATTTTCTATTCTATAATTTGTATCTGTTCTATAATTTTTAAGTTGAATCTTCTTTTCATCTTAATTTTGTTTGACATTTTTATTCAGTTTCAAGATGGAGAATGTGAAGAACCAATTCTGTTCCAATGAGATGATCTTTCCCCCCAACTCTAATTTCTAATTTCCCAGAACACCCAAATCCCCTGTAGATGATAAATACATTTTTCTTAGCCCTGAATATACTTCGTGACAGCATCCAGAGGTCAGAAATTAAAAAATGCAAAATTTCACGAAGGAGAATCTTCCTCATCTCAATGTTCAATTGGATCTTCCTATATCTTGACAATATGCCCAACCCTACTCCTAAACCTCTCCTGATATCCTCACGGCCTCTTTAGAATATAACATGTTTTAATAAGATTATTAAAATATTAAAAAATAAGAAACAGACAAAACAGAATACATTTTGCTGACCTTCACTGCATTGAGTCCAGGCGCCAGCTCTCGGACACGTCCTCCTGTTCATCCCGAGACTATGACCCCACAGATAAACACCAGGCCATTATCTCATCAGGCCATCTCCAATTTCTACTACTTCCGGCTGTCTGCCCTCCGCAGCCTTCATCCTTATCGTTCCACAGCCATGCACGGCCTGGTTTTACCTTTTCCCCCAAATCCATAAACACAACTGCCCTGGCAGATCCCTTGTTTCTGCCTGCTCCTGCCTCACTGGAATGATTTACGATACGAATATAACTTTATTTATCCCAGGAGGGAAATTGGTCTGCCAACAGTCATAAAAAACAATAAAATACTGAACATGAAACATGAAATTAAAGTGAAGAGGGGAGTCAGTCAACCCCACGACAGAAGGGGGAGGAGTTTTACAGTTTGATAGCCACAGGGAAGAAGGATCTCCTGTGGTGTTCCGTGCTGCATCTTGGTGGAACAAGACCATTGCTGAAGGTACTCCTCAGGATGACCAGTGTGTCATGGAGGGGTGAGCTGTATTGTCCAAGATGCTCTGCAGTTTGAGGAGCATCTTCCCCTCCAATACCATCTCCAGTTAATCCAACTTTACCCCCAGGATGGAGCAATCCGTCCTGATGAGCCTGCTAATTCTGTTGGCGTCCGCAGCTCCAAGGTTCTTGTACTCCTTGGTGAACTGCACATCCACACCACAGATGGAGACAGTGGACAGGGGTGTTCCTCTCCTCCTAAGGTCCACCACTAACTCCTTAGTCTTGTCGGTGTTGAGCCCCGATGGTGTCGGTGTTATTTCCATGTACCTCGACTCCATCCTATCCCCCCCTGGTCCAATCCCTCATGACCAATGTCAAAGACATCTCACACGCCCTTCGTGTCTTCCAGGCCCCCACTACCTCATTATGGACATTCAGTCATTCTATACCAGGGCAGGTGTCCTGCCTTGGCCGGAGGCCACCTAGATTTCGAGGCCCTAGACTTCAGCCTATGAAGCCTAGTGGTAAATCCGGCTCTGCAAGGCCCCCCCTAGATCTCGAGGCCCCCCACCAGGAAGGCCTCCATATCTTCCGTGACTGCAGAACCAGCAAATTTCCCTCTACTAACACTCTCCTCTGCCAAGCTGAGCTTTTCCTTACTCTTAACAACTTCTCCTTCGACTCCTCCCACTTCCTTCAAATCATAGAGTCATAGAGTGATACAGTGTGGAAATAGGCCCTTCGGCCCAGCTTGCCCACTCTGGCCACTTGTCCCATCTACACTAGTCCCACCTGCCATGTTTGGTCCATATCCCTCCAAACCTCTTATCCATGCAATCAAAGGGGTAGCCATGAGCATTTTCTTGGGTCCTAACTATGCCTGCTCTTTGTATTGAACAATCACTATTGCAGGCATACACTGGCCCTATGCCCGAACTCTAACTCCACTGCATTGATGACGGCAACAGTGCTACCTCCTGCACCCATGCAGTACTCATGGACTTCATTAACTTCACCACCAATTTCCATCCTGCACTCAAATTCACTTGGATCATCTCCGACACTTCCCTCCCCTTTCTTGATCTCACCGTCTCCATCTTAGGAGATAGACTATCAAATTACATATATCAAAAAACCTACTGACTCCCACAACTATCTAGATTACACGTCTTCCACCCTGCTTCCTGCAAAGACTCTATTGCCTACTCCCAATTCCTCCGTCTACGTTGCCACTGTGCCCAAGATGAGGTGTTCCATACCAGGACTTCCGAGATAACTTCATTCTTTAGGGAACGGGGGTTCCACTCTTCCATCATTGATGAGGTTCTCTCAAGCTTCTCCTTTTTACTCCACAGCACCGTTCTTGCTCCCCCTCCCCCACCAGTCGCACCAGGGACAGGGTCACATAGTCTTTATCTTTCACACCATCAGACGTCGCATGCAGTAAATAATCCTCTCACATTTTTGCCACATCGAATGGGATCCCACCGCTAGCCACATCTTCCCATCTCCACCCCTTTCCGATTTCTGCAGAGACCGTTCCCTCTTTTTTACCCAAACTAGTCCCTCCCCAGGTACCTTCCCCAGCAACTGCAGAAGAACTGCATTGGTCAAGATAGACTGGCAATTGATTCTTAAAGGGTTGACGGTGGATATGCAATGGAAGGCATTTAAAGACTGCATGGATGAACAACAACAATTGTTCATCCCAGTTTGGCAAAATAATAAATCAGGGAAGGTAGCGCATCTGTGGATAACAAGGGAAATCAGGGATAGTATCAAAACAAAAGATGACGCATACAAATTAGCCAGAAAAAGCAGCCTACCAGAGGACTGGGAGAAATTCAGTGTCCAGCAGAGGAGGACAAAGGGCTTAATTAGGAAAGGGAAAATAGATTATGAAAGAAAACTGGCAGGGAGCATAAAAACAGACTGCAAAGGTGTTTATTGATTTGTGAAGAGAAAAAGATTAGTTAAAACAAATATAGGTCCCTTGCAGTCAGAAACAGGTGAATTGATCATGGGGAACAAGGATATGGCAGACCAATTGAATAACTACTTTGGTTCTGTCTTCACTAAGGAAGGCATAAATAATCTGCTGGAAATAGCAGGGGACCAGGAGTCAAATGAGATGGAGGAACTGAGTGAAATCCAGGTTAGTCGGGAAGTGGTGTTAGGTAAATTGAATGGATTAAAGGCCGATAAATACCCAGGGCCAGATAGGCTGCATCCCAGAGTACTTAAGAAGTAGCCCCATAAATAGTGGAAGCATTAGTGATAATTTTTCAAAACTCTTTATATTCTGGAACAGTTCCTGAGGATTGGAAGTTAGCTAATGTAACCCCACTTTTTAAAAAGGGAGGGAAGAGAAAACAGGGAATTACAGACCAGTTAGTCTAACATCGGTAGTGGGGAAAATGCTAGTCAGTTATTAAAGATGGAATAGCAGCACATTTGGAAAGTGGTGAAATCATTGGACAAAGTCAACATGGATTTAGGTAAATCATGTCTGACGAATCTTATAGAATATTTCGAGGATGTTGAACAAGTTAGGGCTTTATTCTTTCGAGCGCAGAAGGTTAAGGGGGGACTTGATAGAGGTCTTTAAAATGATGAGAGGGATAGACAGAGTCGACGTGGATAAGCTTTTCCCACTGAGAGTAGGGAAGATTCAAACAAGGGGACATGACTTGAGAATTAAGGGACAGAAGTTTACGGGTAACATGAGGGGGAACTTCTTTACTCAGAGAGTGGTGGCTGTGTGGAATGAGCATCCAGTGAAGGTGGTGGAGGCAGGTTTGTTTTTATCATTTAAAAATAAATTGGATAGTTATATGGACGGGAAAGGAATGGAGGGTTATGGTCGGAGCGCAGGTATATGGGACTAGGGGAGAATACGTGTTCGGCACGGACTAGAAGGGTCGAGATGGCCTGTTTCTGTGCTGTAATTGTTACATGGTTATATGGTTATATGTAACTAGTAGTGGATAAGGGAGAACCAGTGGATGTGTTATATCTGGACTTTCAGAAGGCTTTCGACAAAGTCCCTCATAAGAGATTAGTATACAAACTTAAAGCACACGGTATTGGGGGTTCAGTATTGATGTGGATAGAGAACTACCTGGTAGACAGGAAGCAAAGAGTAGGAATAAACGGGTCTTTTTCAGAATGACAGGCAGTGACTAGTGGGGTACCCCAAGGCTCTGTGCTGGGACCCAAGCTATTTACAATATATATTAATGATTTGGACGAGGGAATTGAATGCAACGTCTCCAAGTTTGTGGATGACACGAAGCTGGGGGGCAGTGTTAGCTGTGAGGAGGATGCTAGGAGGCTGCAAGATGACTTGGATAGGTTGGGTGAGTGGGCAAATGCATGGCAGATGCAGTATAATGTGGATAAATGTGAGGTTATCTACTTTGGTGGCAAGAACAGGAAAGTAGACTATTATCTGAATGGTGGCTGATTAGGTAAAGGGGAGATGCAATGAGAACTGGATGTCATGGTACACCAGTCATTGAAAGTGGGCATTCAGATGCAGCAGGCAGTGAAGAAAGCGAATGGTACGTTATTATTCATAGCAAAGGGATTTGAGTATAGGAGCAGGGAGGTTCTACTGCAGTTGTACAGGGCCTTGGTGAGATCACACCTGGAGTATTGTGTACAGTTTTGGTCTCCTAATCTGAGGAAAGACATTCTTGCCATAGAGGGAGTACAGAGAAGGTTCACCAGACTGATTCCTGGGATGGCAGGACTTTCATATGAAGAAAGACAGGATAGACTCAGCTTGTACTCGCTAGAATTTAGAAGATTGAGGGGGGATCTTATTGAAACTTACAAAATTCTTAAGGGGTTGGACAAGATAGATGCAGGAAGATTGTTCCCGATGTTGGAGAAGTCCAGAACAAGGGGTCACAGTTTAAGGATAAGGGGGAAATCTTTTAGGACCGAGATGAGAAAAACATTTTTCACACAGGGAGTGGTGAATCTGTGGAATTCTCTGCCACAGAAGGTAGTTGAGGCCAGTTCATTGGCTATATTTAAGAGGGAGTTAGATGTGGCCCTTGTGGCAAAAGGGATCAGGGTGTATGGAGAGAAGGCAGGTACAGAATACTGAGTTGGATGATCAGCCATGATCATATTGAATGGCGGTGCAGGCTCGAAGGGCCGAATGGCCTACGCCTGCACCTATTTTCGATGTTTCTAATTTTCTAAGATGCAACACCTGTCCCTGTACCTCCTCCCTCGACTCTGTCCAGGGACACCGACAGTCCTTTCAGGTGTGGCAGAGACTCACTTGCACCTCCTCCAATCTCATTTACTGTATCTACTGTTCCAGGTGTGAACCCCTATGTATTGACCAAGCGGAAAATGGGCAATTGTTTTGCTGAACACCTCCTCTCAGTCTGCCTTGGCCTACTTGAACTTCCTCTGGCCAAACACTTAACGTCCTGCTCCCATTCCACACTGACCTTTCTGTCCTGGGCCTCCTCCTTTGTCAGAGTGAGTCTCAGCGCAAATTGTGAGAACAACACCTCATATTTCACTTGGACAGCTTGCAACCCAGCGCTATGAATATTGATTTATCTAGATTCAAGATTCAAGAGAGTTTATTGTCATGTGTCCCTGATAGGACAATGAAATTCTTGCTTTGCTTCAGCACAACAGAACATAGTAGGCATTGACTACAAAACAGATCAGTGTGTCCATATACCATAATATAAATATATACACATATGAATAAATAAACTGATAAAGTGCAAATAACAGATAATGGGCTATTTTACTTCGGAGTCACGTGAATGATTCCGTGAAGAAGTCCCGCCAGTGCGCATGCGAGTCATTACGTCAGACGCATGGCGCAGCGACGGGCTGGAGGGCGCAGCTCCTCCAGCGGTAAGTTAAAAACTCGCACTGCAAAAGTTCTTGGGTCTGTAAGACTGGTTCAGGAGCCAGCGGGAACAAAGAAAAAACAGTAAAAGGGAGGGCGAGGCATGCAGCCGGGAAATTTAGCGAACAATACCCCGGGGAGTGCAGTCAGCAGGCGGGCGCTTATTTCGCCTCCAGAGCCGCCGACAGATCAGCCAGCGGCAGCTATTCCGGTGCCACAGAGCACCATGACCACTCCAGTAGGGAGAAAGGCAAAAAGAAAATTGGTAAGGCCTGTGGACTCTGATGAGTCAGGCCAGGAGGACTCTCCTCCCACCATGAAAGACATCTGGGGGCGCCTAGACAATATGGAGCACCTTATGGAAAGGATGTTCCATCATGACATTTTCCAATGAGAATTCTATACTCATGGGTCACCCCATCAGGCCGTGGCAGCAACCTCCAGCAGAGGTCTATACAGGGAATACCTGTACCTACAGGAGGAACCATACATCCGCGGGTCTACATGGGGGCCCATACCAGCAACGCCATGTCAAGGGCTGCATGATGCCTCCCTCATGCATGAGGAGGGAGAGCCAGGGCAGTATGGCACTGACCCTGAAATTGGAGATATAGCAGAGGAGCATACCCCAAGGCACGAGAGGTTAGCTCCAGGCGTGCCGGATGTGGCATGCAAATTAGCCATACCGACAGGAACTGGTGAGGCAATGGAGGAGAATCTGGCCAGAAACATTAACTACATGGCCTCTCACCAGCTTCAAGAATTAATAATGGATGAAACATCCAAACGCTATGAAACACCCGTAAATTGTGCATCACTATGAGTGCCCACCACGAACCAGGCTATCTGGGGGCAAATGGGTGCAACCATGCGATCGCAAGAACTAAGGCTGCAGAAAGTCTTAAAGCTAATCGGATCGGGCACAACGGGATTTGGGTGGTCGGTTGAAGGGGCACCACCATAGGACACACAGCAGGATACGTTGGCCCTGCAGTGTAATGCCCACTTCGAGATTAACTACCTGAGGAAGAACATCATTAGGCCAACGTTGAACCCGAAGTTTGCAGCACTGTGCAGATCGTCAAACATACAGCCACCAAACTTGTTGTTCGGAGAAGACCTGGCTGAGCAAGTCAAGGACTTAGATGACGAGGCGAAGACGGTCAGCCTTATCAAGGCACATCCAACTAGCAGGATGCCGTCTCGTTGACCATACCCTTTCAGACGGGTCACAGATGCTGGTGCGGGGCTAGGACCAAGCCGGGCTCTCCCATCACTGCACCAGTGCACCCGTGCATGGCGTGCACCAGTGCATGTCCCCACCAAAATTCGGAGGCAAAAGAATCCAGCAACCATGGAGGTACAAGCAGCTGGACTTGTCCAGGACATATCCTCTATAGACCAGTCACCAGGAGGGGGTAGATTGCAATTGTTTTACAATGAATGGTGCTGCATAACATCAGATACTGGGCAGCATTCAGAGGTTTCGAATTGAGTTTATTTTTGAGTTACATCCACCCACTCAACATACACCAAGTCGGAAATTGGTGTTTTCAAAACCAGAAACTTTACAGGTAAATGATGAAATTGAAACATTATTCACAAAAGGTGTAATTGAAAGGACGGTTCATCAGCCTTAGCAGTTTGTGTCTAATATATTTCCCAAGCAAAAGAAGGATGGTGGGTGTCGAGTCATTCTTGATCTAACCTGACTGAATTCCAATGTCCAGTATAAACATTTTAAAATGGAAACTTTCGGTACTGCTAAGCAATTGGTTTCCAAAGGATGTTATATGGCAAGCATAGATCTGAAAGATGCATATTATTCAGTACCAATTCATTACAAATACCGTAGATATTTGAAATTTAGTTGGATGAGACAGCTGTGGCAGTTTAAAGCTTCACCTAATGGATTGACTTCATCCCCTAGGTTATTTACAAAATAGTTGAAACCAGTATTGAGACTTCTCCGGGCTCAGAATCACATTGTGATGGCATATTTGGATGATGTTCTGATTGTAGGCTACACTCAGGAAGCAGCTGAATTTTCTGTTTCAGTTACCAAACATATGTTCGAGAGGTTGGGGTTCCTCATCCATCCAACTAAATCCAAATTGATGCCATCAAGAATCATTGATTATTTGGGGCTCACCATTGATTCAACTAACTAGTGACTCTGCCTACAGCCAAAAGATTAGAATTAATGGAAGCTTGCAGCAATCTGGTTGATGAGCAGCAACCCTCCATCCGACGAGTGTCTAGTGCTATTGGCAAATTAGTGGCGGCTTTCCCTGGAGTACAATTTGGGCCTTTACATTATCAGAATTTGCAACGAGCTAAGAAACAGGCACTCAAAAAACATGCAGGTCATTTCGATAGACCGATGCAGTTGCCAGTTGAAGCTATCACTGAGTTGCAGTGGTGAATAACAAATGTCTCATGTTGTTCTAGTGACATTCTGAGTAATCAACCTTCAGTTGTTTTGCAAACTGATGTGAGTGCTTTGGGATGGGGAGCCACTGATACCAATTCTAGCTGCGGCGGCAGATGGAATATGTAAGAGGCATTAATCCTCTAGATGCATGGGATTAACTATTTAGAATTGTTGGGAGCATTCTATGGCCTAAAAGCGTACTGTTGCATGTTCAGCTCCAGATTGATAATACCACAGCAGTTGCATATATTAATCAGATGGGTGGAATTAAGTCGTTATCATGTGATAATCTGGCTAACCTCATCTGGCACTGGTGTATTGCAAGGAACATCTGGGTTTCAGCAATCTACTTATTAGGTAGAGATAACATGGTGGGAGATACCAGGTCACAAAAGTTTAATGACAACACAGTATGGATGCTGAATCCAAAAGTCTTCAAAAAGTTGTCACCCAGTATGGGTTGCCAGATATTGATCTGTTTGCATCCAGGCTAAATCACCAGTTACCAAAATATGTCTCATGGGAACCGGATCCAGGGGCAGTAGTGGTGGATGCATTCTCGCTACATTGGGGTGGTATGTTCTTTTACGCTTTTCCCTCATTCTGCCTCATCTGTTGATGTCTCACTAAAATTGAGCAGGACTCCGCTACAAGCATTTTGGTAGTCCCCGACTGGCCCACACAACCATGGTTCCCACTGGTTCTAAGACTGATGACAACCATTTATGGTTGTCCGCAAATGTAGCAACTTGTTGGTTCACCCTGTGACAGGAGAGAGTCACCAATTACATGATCGTATTAATCTGTTGATTTGCAGATTCTGACGAGACCGTTCCAGGGGCTCGGACTATCAGGTCATACGGTGGATGTGATTACTGCGGCCTGGAGGGATAGTACTAAGAAACAATACGTATCTCATATTAAAAAATGGGAGATGTTCTGCTTGCAGTCAAATATATCTTATCACACTGCGAGCATACCTGATGTATTGCCGTTCCTTGCCACATTACACTTTGACGAGCAATTGAGTTATAGTGCCATTAATAGTGCTAGGAGTGCATCATCCTCCTATTTATGGCAGGGGTCAGGACAACATTCTGTCGGATCTCCCCCATTGGTGTCCCGATTCATGAAAGGTATTTTTAACAGGAACCCTCCTAGACCTAGATATACGGAAATCTGGGATGTGAGCATAGTTCTCACACTATTTCGACAATGGGCTCCAATTACATCTCTGTCTTTCCAAAAACTCACACTTAAAGTGGTCATGCTCATGGCACTCGTTTCAGTGCAACGGGTCCAGACATTGCAAAAGCTACGACTGGACAGCATGGTTTCTTCTGTAAGTAATATTACGTTTTATGTCTATGATCTAATCAAACTAAGCAGGCCAGGGACGTCCGGGATCAAACTGAGCTTTATAGCCTACCCCATTGACCTGCGACTATGTGTAGTTACACATTTACGTCAGTATATTGAGGTCACCAAGAGCCTTAGAGGCTCCGAAATAACGATGCACATCAGTCACAAAAAACCTAATAAAAAGGTGTCGGTGCAGACCATTTCTAGGTAGCTGAAAAAGGTTTTGGATTGTGCTGGAGTGGACACTGATGTGTTTAAATCTCACTCCACCAGGGCGGCATCAACATCCACAGCGAGGGCACTGGACGTCCCTTTAGATCAAATCCTCGGGGCCGCAGGATGGTCCAGTGAAGGGACTTTTCAACGGTTCTATAACAAACCTGTCCTCACTCCGGAAGGATTTGGGCATACTATTTTGGGTTCTGTTTTGTAACTTCCCCCTGGGAGAGAGGGGTCGTTATTGTTTCTTTTTGTTATTATTAAAACATTAATTTGTATAATTCAAATTATGTTGAATACATTATTTATTTATCCTGTGTCAACTGAAGCAGTGTGTCGTATGGACCTGTATCTGTGGCATGAAATCACAGAGCTTTGAAATCTTCACGGAACCACTCACGTGACTCCGAAGTAAAATAGTAAGATTAAACGAGAAATACCAGTTTGAAGTTTGATCTTTAATTCATGAGGAGTTACGGTGAGCGATTACGTGCCCTCCGCTCCACGACCTCATAATCGCAAAGATCATCTGGTAGTTCTAGTCTTCTGAGTCTTACTATGTTACTTCGACTGTAGTTACTGTGATTTCACGCCGCTGCTTTGAAGATTGACGCGCATGCGCACTGGCTGGACTTCTTCATGTAATCGCTCACCGTTACTCCTCATGAAATAAAGATCAAACTTCAAACTGATAAGTTCTCGTTTAATCATACTATTAATGTTCCAAGTAACACTTGCATCCCCTCTCTCTCTACGTCCCTCCCCCACCCTAGTCTTCGTACTAATTTCACTGTCATCCTGTTGAGTTTGACTGTCTGTATAACTTGTTATTACCTTCCCCCACCCTCCACCCCCACCCCCCACCCCACTCCCCCCCCACCCCCCACCCCCCCCCCCAGCCAACAATGGAGCATTATGGGCTTCACCTTTCCTTGATCGTTGTTGCTTTTTGCATATCTTTCATTCACTTGTTCTATGTACCTTCTAAATCTCTTGTTTCCCTTTCCCCCGACTCTCAGTTTGATGAAGGGTCTCGACCCAAAACATCACCTATTCCTTTTCTCCAGGGATGCAGCTTGACCCGCTGAGTTACATCAGCTTTTTGTGTCTATTTTTGGTGTAAACCAGCATCTGCAGTCCCTTGCTATACAAACTCTGTTTCTTCTGAACTCCACTGAATAAAGGCCCATGACACCCCAGACATGTTCTCAGATATATCCTATCCTTTTGTTTCAAGGTGTTCTTTCTTGTGGTTACACTTTTTCCGTCAATTCTTCTCCACTCTTTGCACATTAGTAAAGTTTGAGGATGTATTTACACCTCTGTAGTTTGGACCCACGTATGTGGAAATTACCAGCTGTGTTAAGCACAAGCACCAACAAACAAACACAAACTGCATCTTCCCACTCACCCACTCAACCTGTCCAAGTCACCCTGCATTCTCATAGCATCCTCCTCACAGTTCACACTGCCACCCAGCTTTGTGTCATCTGCAAATTTGCTAATGTTACTTGTAGTCTCTTCATCTTAATCATTAATATATATTGTAAATAACTGCGGTCCCAGCACTGAGCCTTGCGATACCCCACTAGTCACTGCCTGCCATTCTGAAAGGGACCCGTTAATCTCTACTCTTTGTTTCCTGTCTGCCAACCAATTTTCTATCCATGTCGGCACTCTACCCCCAATACCATGTGCCCTAATTTTGCCCACTAATCTCCTATGTGGGACTTTATCAAATGCTTTCTGAAAGTCCAGGTACACTACATCCACTGGCACTCCAACGTCCATTTTCCTAGTTACATCCTCAAAAAATTCTAGAAGATTAGTCAAGCATGATTTCCCCTTCGTAAATCCATGCTGACTCGGTCCAATCCCGTTACTGCTATCCAAATGTGCAGCTATTTCATCTTTTATTATTGACTCCAGCAACTTCCCCACCACCGATGTCAGGCTAACTGGTCTATAATTCCCTGTTTTCTCTCTCCCACCTTTCTTAAAACGTGGGATAACATTAGCTACCCTCCAATCCACAGGAACTGATCCTGAGTCTATAGAACATTGGAAAATGATCAGTCCCATCAGTCTACCCAACACCTAATCAAGGCATTATGCTGGTAAACCTCCTCTGCACCCTTTCCAAAGCCTCCACATCCTTTCTGTAATGAGGCAACTAAAACAGCACACTATACTCCAAAGCCACTCTCAAATCCAACTGTACCATTTCCAACATCTCCCATCCGTTTCTAGACCTCCGTCATGCAGGTAACCAACTTCTACAAACCCACTGACTCCCAAGGCTATCTGGACTACACTTCTTCCCACCCTGCTTCCTGTATGGACTCTATCCCCCACTCCCAATTCCTCCACCCCATATCTGCACCCAGGATGAGATGTTCCAGATCAGGGCATCGGAGATGTCCTCATTCTTTAGGGAACGGGGGTTCCCCTCTTCTATAATAGATGAAGCTCTCACCAGGATCTCCTATATATCCCGCAGCTCTGCTCTCACTCCCCATCCCCTTACTCGTAACAAGGCCGAGGATAGATAGATAGATAGATAGATAGATAGATAGATAGATAGATAGATAGATAGATAGATAGATAGATAGATAGATAGATAGATAGATAGATAGATAGATAGATAGATAGATAGATAGATAGATAGATAGATTGATGTGGTAGGTGTAGGAACTGCAGATGCCGGTTTAAACAGACGATAGACAAAATGCTGGAGTAACTCAACGGGTCAGACAGCATCTCTTGAGAGAAGGAATAGGTGATATTTTGGGTGGAGACCCTTCTTCAGACTTGTCAGGGGAAAGGGAAATGAGAGATATAGTCAATGATGTAGAGAGATATAGAACAAATGAGTGACAGGTATGCAAAAATGTAATGATGATAATTGAAACAGGCCATTGTTAGCTGTTTGCTAGGTGAGAACGGGAACCTGATGTAACTTGGGTGGGGGAGGGATGGAGAGAGAGAGGGGATGCAGGGGTTACATGAGAAATCAATACTAATACACTGGGTTTTAAACTGCCCAAGCAAAATATGAGATGCTGTTCCAATATGTGGTAATTTTACTGCAGTGGTTGCCTTACATGGTACATTTTACATGTTGTCTTGGTTTGAACCAGTGGTTACCTTCCCCACTGGTTTCAAGCTGTCAAACAACTCCTTTCTATTTCCGAGAATTCTCTTATGGAAAGTTATTTTATTTACTTTATCTTCAATAAAATGGTTCAATGAGCATTGGTAATGTTGAGACACAAGTTTCAATCAGTCCTCTGGCAAGTATGTCAATCAATATTAGCCCCTCTGTGTTCAGAGTTAGAGTTAGATGGAGCAACTGTGAATGATTAAACAGCTCTCCTACAGCTGCAGAGAATAGAAGCAGAATTCACCGCATTATATACAATGCTTGTACAATATAGATGTTGAATGTAAAATTCCAGCAGCTATTCAAGGATGCTGATCATGGAAGGTAATGGTATTAGTTTCAAAGCTGATTTTACATGACAGTGTGACAGGAATCACCTGTCCCTCGACAAAACTTGCAACACTAAACATTTTATTATCGGTAACAAGCCAAGCATGGACATCGAAGCAATAAAGATTCATTCATAAAATACTATGATAAATATGTTATGAATTGCTGAAAAAATTAAAATAACCCGATAGCAAACGCAGACAATAAATTGATGAAACCTTGGAAAAATGACTATTAAAGTATATATATTTAGAGGACTGAATTAAAACTGGACAAGCAATCATTAACAAATTATAAATAATTCAGAATACAACATTGTTCTTCACTGTGAGCAGTGAAAACATAAAAAGTTAATTTACCAAATGGAAATAATTACGTCGTAATTTTCAAAGGTTTTTGTGCTGTTGCTATTGTTGTGATGCAGCACTGTGGAAGAATGAGCTTAATATGGAACATTCACTTGTATAATCTACAAATAATGTGCACAGATACTTCACTAGCATTGATGCACCCACCTGGCAGGTCAGGAAGGCAACATTAAATGATGCCAAACATTTGTTGATTAATTAGGAAGAAGGGTTTCGGCCCGAAACGTTGCCTATTTCCTTCGCTCCATAGATGCTGCTGCACCCGCTGAGTTTCTCCAGCATTTTTGTGTACCTGTGACGAGGTTATGTTTATCCTGCATACAGATATCTGGTTTTATTTTATATAAAGTTGCATTTCCACATGGTGAATAATAAACCACTATGTAATTACCTAAAACATGAACATAGAACATAGTCAAGTCGTCAAGTTATTTTTATTTCTATAGCACATTTAAAAAACAACTCTCGTTGGCCAAAGTGTTTTACATTGGTGGAGGTACTAACGTTATACAACATTGGTTCATAGATTAAGTACATACATAAATACATACATGTAGCCCTCACTCAGAGGACGTCAAGAAAGGCTTGAGAGTAAAGATGAGTTTTATGTCTCGACTTAAAGGAGTCGATGGAGGGGGCAGTTCTGATGGGAAGGGGGATGCTGTTCCACTGTCTAGGAGCTCTGAGCTTATGCCTAGACGTTCAGTATGGTGTTCAGTAACCCCAAGTCGGCCGATCTGAGGGACCTGGAGGTGGTGTGGTGGGTAAGCCCGTTAAGGGCTTTTGATGTAGGTGGGGGCAAACCCGTTAAGGGCTTTGTAGATATAAAGGAGGATCTTGAAATTTATTCGGAACCGTACAGGGAGCCAGTGGAGAGAGGCCAGGATCGGGGTGATGTGGTCCCTTTTCCGGGTGCCCGTCAGGAGTCTCGCTGCGGCGTTTTGGACCAGTTGCAGGTGGGACAGGGAAGATTGGCTGATGCCAGTGTAGAGGGAGTTGCAGTAATCTAGGCGGGAGGAGATAAATGTGCGGAAGATCTTTTCGAGGTCATCAAACTGGAGGAATGTTTTATTTTAGCTAAATACTAACTAATTTTGTCTGAAGCTGGAAGAAGCTAGCTTTTACCATGGCATTGACATGTTTGTCAAATTTCAATGCTGAGTCAAATATCATGCCAACATAGAACAGACAGCACAAAAACAGGCCATTCAGCCCTTAATGTCCAGGCCTAACATGATGATAACATTACTTATCTAATGTGTAGGAAGGAGCTGCAGATGCTGGTTTACACCAAAGATAGAAACAAAATACTGCCCGAGTACCTCAGCTGGTCAGGCAGCATCTCTGGATAGAAGTAATGGGTGATGTTTTGGGTTGAGACTGAAAAAAGGTCTCAACCCAAAATGTTACCCATTCCTTCTATCCGGAGATACTGCCTGTCCCGCTGCGTTACTGCAGCAATTAGATTCCATCACTTATATACCTGCACATAACCAATATTCCTCCCATCCCTGCATATCCTTATGCCTATCCAACAATCTTTTAAATGTACTAACTCATCTGCTTCAACCCACAGCGCATTCCAGGCACTAACCACCCTCTGTGTAAAATACTGGCCCCACACATCTCCTTTAAATGTTGCCCCTCTCTTCTTAAAGCAATACCCAATATAGGTACTGACCTCCCTACTATCACAGGGAACTACTTGAGACAATGCTGCAAAAAATGGCAGCTAATATCAAAGACCCATAACACTCTGGCTACACTGTTATCTTGCTACCAATATTGGAACAAAGGTAAAAAGAGTCTGGAAACTATGACCTCCAGGTTCAAGAAAGAGTAGATATCAGCAATTATCAGGCTTTTCAATACTGCATAACACTAACAACTACCTCAGCAACTGTGATCCACTGCGGATGTTATTTTACTTCATGTGAGTGACTACGTGAAGAAGCCCGCCAGACCACATGCGCGTCATTGCATCTAGCACATGGCGCTAGTCAGGGCAGCTCCCGCGCTGCTCTGCAGGTAAGTCAGTTTTCTTTGGGCCGTTTTTATAGCGAGCCCCAAAAAAGTAGCCGCTCCACTGGAGCTAGGGTAGGGAATATATGTTTTAGCCGCTTCAGTCGCCGACGTAAGCAAGCAGCTCTAGTTAGAGGGTTATGCAGCTGTTGTCGCTAGTCTGCTCGGCAGGAGACGACCCGGTTCAGAGCCGACAGGCTCGTTTAAAACTGGGTTACGGCTGTAGCCATTACAGTCTACAGCAGACGGCCCTATTTATAGAAGCTGCCGACATCACAGCTCCACTGTGGGAGCAGGCAGCCAGAGTTAAAATTCAGCGAACTTACATTAATTGCGGGTGTTACTACAGGTGAGTTTTTAAAAAGACCGCTTGGGTAAGTTCAGCTTGCTGTAGCACCAATCAAATTCAACTGGGTTGCTGCTACAGCTATGTTATAGTATATATAGTGTATTCCTTTAATGTATGGCTATAATAGAGTTGGCATTTATAATAGTTGCCACAGGGTCACCTTTGTGACTATCATAGCCAATACATCTTATGGGCTGCAAGCTCCACACAGATATATCTGTGGTCAGGATTGAAGCCAGGGCTGGTGCTGTAAGCCCAGGTCTCTGGCATCAGCTCTACCAGCTGCACCATTATGCTGGTATCCTCTGACTGATTATATCAGTTCTGGTTTTATTCTTGGCAATATCATAAATATGTATTATCATGTCAATTTAGTTTATGTTTTAAAAGAGAGAAATTACAAGGAATATTTATTATCACTTACACCAATAAAAAGGTGTAGTGGAATCGGACCTGCCATGGCAGTCTAGAGCCCCTGGCTTGGGAAGCCTTGTTGAGCTGTGCCTGTCAGTCATCTGTGGGAGCAACACATGGTGGCGTCATGGTAATTCCGCTCATTAGAGGGGACTGTGGAAGATTCTTTCCCAAAGATGCCAACTTTATACATATCAATAAAGTGGTAACATCTCTGATTTAATTGAGATGGGGTTTTCATCCATAATTGCCTATGACAAATACCTGTCAGGTTTTTTCCAGCATTTCTCCCACTCTGTCTGGCCTATGGGGGGACCAGAGGCGCTCCAGTCCTTCCCTGTAGACTGCATTGGCACCGGAAAGGAGCAGGACTCGGAGTCACTAGCACATGCAGCCTGTTTGATAACTGAGGATACCAACAAAGCATCGATTTGCACAGCTAGTCCTGGCGGCTGCTGAAGGGAGCAACCTGACAACCCCAACTCAGGGCAAAGTGCCAAGTCTTGGGAAATCTATGTCAGACAAGATTGGGACTTGTCTCAGTTACAAACATATGACAAATCAAATTACAACACAAAGAATGCTCCGTCTTAAGGCATGTCAGGCAGCAGCTCCTGGTTCAGGGTTGCAAATTTCTTCCCGCTCAAATGAGCGGAGTGGTGAAGATGGTGCTAAAGAGTATGCACATATGCCTGAAGCAACGCCTGGTTCAGGGTTGCAATTCCTCTCACTCGGTTGAACGTAGTGATGGAGATGGTGCTAAAGTATATGCACACATGCCTGAGGCAGCTCCTGGTTCAGGTTTTCATAAGTCCCATTCGGATGTATGAAGTAGGAAGATGGAGCCATATATATTATGCCCCGTATTATGGAAGCATACACAGGCAGTTCAAGTCATATGCCTGCAGCTGCCTTGGTTCAAGGTTCGCATTGCCTCCCACCCAAAAGACTATGGGAGATGGTGTCGCAAAATATGCTCGATATGGAATCATGCACAAATAATTCGAGGAATACGGATGGTAACACCTGGTTCAGGTGCAATTTACTCCCACTCTAAGAGAGTGTCAAAGGTTAGTATGGACTAACTCCAAACATGAAACCGAATATGAATATGTGCTGGGATCCCATGCTTTAATGCATGATGTACGACAATTGCATGATGGAAAGCGGTGTGCTTTTGCCTCTAATATTGCTGCTCCGTCGGGGACGGACTGGCCACTACAAGACAAGTTGGCCAGCAGCATCAGCTATCTAATAGAAATGACACACATGATGGACAGAGTCTGCGAATTAAACTTCGCTGAAGCTCCAGCAAAGGTAAGCGACCTGGAGTTAGAGACGCTGGTAAGTAGGTCTCATTATTTACCTCCATGAACTCCGAAAAGGAGCAGTCTGTCAGCCCAGCTTAAGGTTTACTACCAGCATGGGCTGTCTAGTTGTTTTTTCATTGTCGACAGAATAACATCAGGTTGATGTAGAGACATTGGCAAGGTGCGTTACACAGTACCTCTGTAAGTTCCAAGTAGGAACAGTTTGGTTACCTTGTATCAGGGTAGACCATCATGAAACTGGCTGATTATACGAGTCATAGTCACCAGAGAAGCACTGCTTCATCATCCATGAGAAGTTTCAGACTGGGCAATAGAATTAAGTAGAAGTTTTTCTCAACATATGGGTTATTTTCCTCATTTACCAGAGTCACTTGTTCATGGTAATCTTCATTGCCATTTTTCTCTGGGACAGATAGTTACCAGCAGAAAGCTCGTCTGTAATATATTATAACCTTTCCGACCTGCAGGTCATGTTGTCAATCAACAATGGATTTATCACATCTATAGGTTCTCAATACCACTATTCCTGATTGAGTGGTGCGTCCAACAAATTGTGTTATGTACCCTGGAGATTTAGACATGTAGTCAGCCAAAGGTCTGCGAGATAATTCTTGATTCAGCTTGCATGATACTATCTCCACTCTGAAGGTAAACGCTATGTATCCATCGTGGCTCTTAGTCAAGAGTTCACAGGGAACTCATTTCTCACATTTAAGGGGAATTGTGGTTCAGCTAGATATGCATCTTCCACGGGTAGCGAAGCCTCACAAAAATTCCGTCCGTAAGATCTACGGAGGAACAGCAGTGGCAACTCATCCGAGGATGTGTGGTCTGACCAAGGACTAGAGGGGTATATTTCTCAAGATTACAGAACTATGGTGCAGGCCGAATCAGGATACCATTAGGCTAATCAAATTGTGGGTTCACTTACCCAGTTTAAGATGGATGATTGGGTATCTGCAATTTAACTAACTCAGAGAATCGATCTTGTAGTTGCATACTCTGTCATATATATATACGCATAGGCACAGTTTCCACTGTTTATAACAAAGCTAGTGGTGAAAGCCTATGCTGCCCTTCTCAAATTAGGGCATTATGTCACCGAGTTGTGGGTATTATGCAAAATTGCAAATGATAAATCTTATGCATTGTCAGTAGCTAGTTAGACTATGTTACATTTAAGGCAACATTGAATTTAACAGTACCAGTTTTGCCTATTCAGTCATGCCATGGCAGACGGCTGAAGCTATTCTTATTTACTGCTTCACATGTGACGGCTGGGACAGCCTGGCTTCTCGACCAGCTAGGGCTGCATGATTATATGAGAAGCTTGTATGTGTGAGTCAATTCTATATGGAAGTAACAAGGTTGTGTGGCTTCCAGTTTGAGCCTAGAGAAACTTTATGGGACAGCACAATTGACAGTTTCCTGTGCTGCTTTATCATGTCTGCTAAACCATAGTGGTACATAAAAGATTAGTTCTTCACCCACTATTCTCTCACGTTATGCAGGATGTCCTTCATTTCACCACCCTAATAGCCTACACTCATTGTAGTGTGCGATGTATATCAGTATTTGTTGGGCAAATATTCATCAAAATGTCCCTAATGGGACCAGTATCTTAATATGATTATGCTTGCAGCAGCTGATCTCAGCATTAAGAACATCCTTGCTAAATCTCTGGCCTAGTCTATGTCATACTGACATTAGGGTAGCTTGTTACAGAAATAGCTCAAAAGCAAATGAGCAGGATTGTGTGCATTTGAGGTTGACAGCATACCCACCAGAGCAGAGATCAGGGAGGTCATTAAGCATAAAAGTGCACTCAGTTGCTAGTGCCTATGATATGGAACATAATTCTTCTTTCAATACTCTCAAGATATTGCTGATGGCTCACTAGCAGCCGATACAATGGGTTTCACTTTCATCATGCAGCATGTGGTTTACATAATGCACCTTAACAAATTATAAATTTGGTGGAATATGTCTGGATGTTGCAGATAGAATTATGCACTTTCTTGCATAAGTTATTGTCTAACTCAACAGTTTATTAGGACTACAGGCCATCTTAGAGCAATGGCCATGTATGCAAGTTAGCATTGTGATGTTAATACCTCATGTTTTTTTCCTGCCATTACTGATTATCTGTTTTAATGTTTTCACACACAGATTATGTCACAGTATGAAACCACAGAGCTTTGAAATCTTCACGTGACTTCACGTGAAAACTCAAGCGACTGAAGTAAAATAGAGAGATTAAATGAGAACTTACCAGTTTGAAGTTTGATCTTTATTTTATTTCTGTGGGTTCCTACAGCTACTTTGAAGATTAAAGCGCATGCGGTCTGGTGGGCTTCTTCACGTAATCCCTCATCGCAACTTCTCATAAAATAAAGATCAAACTTCGAACTGGTAAGTTCTCGTTTAATCTCTCTATTTTGGTTGCACTACACACTTTAGTTTGGCACTTATGGTCTGGTCTAATTATTAATTTATTATCTTAATGATTGTTGTACAATTATTTTTGCATTTTGTATTAATCCGAAACCAGGCCAAAATTCATTATTCCGTTGCCAGGTCACATGACAACTAAATACTTTGGACTCTTGGCTCTCTAAATGCAAGTTCTTAATAAATGACTTGTGTTTACATTTGGCTAGTAAATCTACAATGTGCACAACAAGGTAGGTTGGAAAATAGGGACCATTCCCGAGCTAATGGAAGGACCGTTCAGATAACAGAGAGGAAGAAGCTAAATCTCACGGTGCTTTCAAGCTTTCATTTGTTCTGCAGGGTAAGAAAGAACGACCAGGGTGAAAAGGTCCTTGGCTACTTTTGTGAGGCAGCTGAAGTACAGATGGAATCAATAATGGGGCATATGGTCGGGGTGATGGGCAGGGCTAAATCTCTGCAATTTCTTATGGTCTTGCGCAAAGCTGCTCACAAACCAAGCTGTGATGCCACTTGACAAAATGCTTTCCGTAGACGCCTGAAAGAGTCATTGGAGACGTGCTACATTTCTTCAGTTTCCTGAGGACGCAGAGATATGGATGTGTGTTTATGGCTGTGGGTTCAATATGATTGGTCCAGGACAGATTGTTGGTAATATTTACGCCTTGGAACTTAAAGCTCTACAACATTTCCATTAGTTCCTTCAACTTGTGGGCATTGAGGGAGAAGCCCTGACACCATGTTATAAGCTCTCTGTCTCATTACTGTACTCTGTCTCAACATTCTTCAAGACCTGGCACACTACAGTGGTGACATCTGCAAACTTTAGATGGAGTTTGAGCAGAATTTGGCCACACTAATGAATTAATAGGGAGGGTAGTAAGAGGCTGAGAAAGTGGGAAAAGGAGATTTTAGGCATTGTTTTTGGCTTTGCACTATTATTGTTTGTTTGTGTCTATATATACGCTCACACTCACGCACACACATATACACACACACACATATATATACACTGTACTTTGTGCATTGTTTATTTTTGGTGTTTACAGAGTACTATGTTTACATATCTGGTGTGCTGCTGCAAGTAAGGATTTTGATGTTCTATTTCACGAGAGGTTACAATAAAATATTCGTCACCTTCGAGTGATAGTCAAGGACAAAGATTATATAGGAGCAAGATAGACCACTCCTCCGAAATCCAATGGACTGACGTGTAGTACGTGACGGAACGTCACGGCCGCCATTTCTTTAAGCGACACGCGACTTCCGGTATGTAATCCACCCGCTGTGATCCAAAGCAAAGATTATAGAGCTCCTCTATAATCTTTGATCCAAAGCAAAGATCCTCGAGTATCTTGTAGCGGGAACAGCCCCCTCCTTTGCGTAGTTTCCCTTGCATTGTATTGTGCAGTTTCCCTTTAACACACACTGCACAAAATTAAATTTAATGTATATATATTTTATATATTTATATGAATGTGTCTGTGTGTGAGAGGCAAGTTAGAGATAATAAAGTTTATTCTCATGGATCAGAAGCAATTTTGATTTAAATAATCACTATTAATTTATTTGTCTTGTAAGATGATGTGCATAAACCATAAAGGCAATTATATATATAATTATCTAGTAATAATAAATATATGCATATATATATATTTATACACATACATATATATACACACATACATACATACGTATACACATATAAATGCACACATACATATGGATACATTTATATGCATACATACACACATATATAAACATATATATACACACATATACATATACATGCATATATACACATACATGCATATATACACATACATATATATTTATACACATGATCATTTTCCAACGATCAATAGATTTACGATCAGTGGATTGGAGGATAGCTAATGCTATCCCACTTTTCAAGAAAGGAGCGTGAGAGAAAACGGGGAATTACAGACCAGTTAGCCCGACTTTGGTGGTGTGAAAGATGCTGGAGTCAATTATTAAAGATGTAATAATGGGGCATTTGGATAGCAGTAAAAGAATTAGTCCAAGTCAACATGGATTTATGAAAGGGAAATCATGTTTGACTAATCTTCTGGATTTTTTTGCCGCAAGGCTTGGTGTTGGGGCCGCAACTGTTTACCATATATATTAATGATTTGGAAAGGGAATTAGGAGCAAAACTAATGCATACATACCTACATATTTAAATTCATCTGATAAGTTGGTCAAATAACATGGGCACCTTCTTGCTTTTTTTGAGACATGGATTTTTTAAATGTGAATGTCTCATAGCAACACATTTGTGGGTCAGCAGTATTTTGTACCAACCCCCACAATTTCAAATAATTGTAAATTGAACTTCTTAAACAAGGAAAACAATTTTTATTTACATCATTTTGTGTGGCTGTCAAGGTGGCTGTGTTGACTGTAATTATGAGACTGCCGGGCAGTATCACTGTGTGGTTTAATGCAAGTGTGAAAAGGAGAGTAAATTTAAAGAGACAATGTAAGAACCATCAGGATTTCATCCAAGAACCAATTTAAAGGCAAGGTTCCATCAATTACAGTATTTTAATTGAAAATCTTACTCTTAATATTCTTCCTAATTAGGCTTTTTGTGTTCCCTCTTGAACCTTGTGTCTCCCAGAGCCTCTGGGGAGGTTCTGGAGATACAATAATCCAATCTTGAGGCAAATAACCATCTTTAAAACTGGCATTGCCTGCCTTTAATTCTACATTCTCCGAGGATGCTGGATGCCACGACAATCTCTTGCAACAAGTACAGAAAAGGAGGCAACTGCAAAAAGATCAGAGAGGAAAGTGTATGGAAGGGAAAGGCTTTTCAGAATCATAATCAGATTTTATTTGCCATGTTTTGCAACATACGAGGAATTTCATTGGCCAGGTCAGTCATACAATTAAAAGCAACAGTACTCAAAAACACATTTTAATACGGACATTCACCACAGTGACTCCTACGCATTCCTCACTGTGATGGAAGGCGAAATAAAGTTCAAGTCCCTTCCTTTTGTTCTTCCTCGGTCGGGGGCCTCAAGCCCCCCGTTCAAACTCCATTCAATGGTGAACTCCTCTTGGTCTCCAGGCCTATAGTGCTGCACAAATCACTGCACCACATGCATCTATTTATTCCCTTTTCACATGGTTCATGCAGCTGGATATTAACTTGCCGACATGGAAAGAGATGCAGTGAGCATTCAATAGTTCAGACTTCTGGGTGAATTAAGGGGCTGCTTGATGGGCTGAGGGTTATCGAGATTGTCTGATTGTCATTCTTTTGGAAGAACTGATGGAAGTTCTTATGGAAAAGCTGATGAATTGACTACGGGATGAGCTGGTGGGTTCGAGGTAAGATAAGATCCCCCTCATCCTTCTAAACTCCAGTGAATACAAGCCTAGTCTTTTAAATCTTTCTTCATATGACAGTTCTGTTAGGTTATTTGATGGTTAGGACAGGTTTAGAGGGGTATGGGCCAAATGCAGGCATGTGGGACTAGTGTAGATGGGACATGTTGGCCAGCGTGGGCAAGTTGAGCTGAAGGGCCTGCTTCTAAGCTGTGAGACCCTATGACTAGGTGATCTGTTGAGGCTGGTGGTATGCCATGAGGAACAATGGGCATGGACCTTTGTAAACCACCACCTGGTTGAGTCTCCTTGAGTCACCATCGGCATTGATAACATCAGTCAGGGGTTGATGATCTGCAAATAACAAGTTGGTCTCATTCTTGTTCTCTCATGCGATACAGGCAGCAGATCTGAACTGCCTTTGTTTGCCCTCTTGGCTGTCTTGTCAAATTACGCTGGAGATTAGAGTCACCCCTGAAACAAACAGTGCCTTGTGATCCACAGGGGAAAAAATAAAATCTAAATGCAGAACAATGGATGGTTTAAATCAAAGAAAATTATACAAAGAGGCCATTAGAGCAATACCGATCTAGGAAACTGACAGCAGATTTTACAATGCATTTAAACCTCTCCCATTTTTATGAGATGCATTCCTGGAATATGTAGGAAGTTTATTGTAACCTAGTGCCCTAGTGGATTAAGGGCGGCATGGTGGTGCTGCGGTAAAGTTGCTGCCTTACAGTGGGTGCTGTCTGTACGGAGTTCGTAGGTTCTCTCCATGACTGAATGGGTGTTCTCCGAGATCTTCGGTTTCCTCCCACACTCCAAAGACATACAGGTTTGTAGGCTTGGTATAAGTGTAAATTGTCCCTAGTGTGTGTAGGATGGTGTTAGTGTGCGGGGATCGCTGGTCAAAGCGGACGCGGTGGGCCAAAGGGCCTGTTTCCGCGCTGTATCTCTGTAAGAAATAAAAGCAAGGATAAGCCATCTAAGTTCACACCACCATCAGTAAGATTATTGTTGATCCTGCAACTCAACACCTTATTCCCACATTCTCTCCATTATTCTTCATCCTTTTCGTATTTGAAAAAAATATCTCTCCTTTCAAGGACTCGACTTCCACCATCTCACGCGATCAAGAATTCCAAGATTCCCAGCCCTTGAGTGAAGAAACTGCTCCTTGTCTCATTACTAAATATCATTACCCATATTCTGAGACTTTGGCCCTCGTTCTAGATCACCAGACCAGCCGCAATCTCCACCCACGAGTCCAATCTAAACAGTGATAGACACAAAATGCTGGAGTAACTCAGTGGGTCAGGCAGCATCTCTGGAGAAAAGGAATAGGTCGGAAGCCTTCTTCAGACTGCGTTCTGACACTTCTTCTTCTTCTTCTTCTTCTTCTTGCGTATGGCGTGCACAGCCTAAAGTTGTAGGACAACTTGATTGCATTTGTCGAAACAGGGCGGACCACGTGAAGGTTGCAATCTCCCACCCCGCGTTCTGACACCAAAGAGAAAAATGTCCAACGTAGATACAATAATAAATATATCGCCATTTGCATTAGTTTTGTGCAGTTAACAAATCACAATTTCACACAATGTACTTAAGACGGCAGTTATTTGACAAATACTCTGCAGTTCGGTGCAGGAGATCTTGTCGACGAGTATTCTGGACCCACTGTTGACATCTGAAATTACAGGAGATATCATTTAGGATTAAATAATAAGAAAAAAGATGATCATAACTACATGCCTGAACAATGGATGATATATCACTTAAATGCAATTGTTTTCAGTTGTGTGGAGAGACCTGTATATTGAAGATGCCTTTTGCCTCTAATATGTCAATTTACCTTAAATGTAGAAGAGCTTATTAAAATCTTCTTACAAAGACCATTAAGTATTTTCTTTCTATCCTCTTTTGGACCCAAGGCATAGCAGAGCTGGCAACTCTCACGAAGAGGTAAGGGAGGGAGAGAGGGAAGGGAGGGAGAGAGGGAAGGGAGGGAGATCAAGAGAAGAGAGGGAGAGAGAGAGAGATCGAGAGAAGAGAGGGAGAGGGAGATCGAGAGAAGAGAGGGAGAAGGGGGGAGAGGGAGAAGGGGGAGAAGGAGAAGGGGGAGAGGGAGAAGGGGAAAAGGGGGGAGAGGGAGAAGGGGGGAGAGGGAGAAGCGGGGAGAGGGAGAAGGGGGAGAGGGAGAAGGGGGGAGAGGGAGAAGGGGAGACGGGGGAGAGGGAGACGGGGGAGAGGGAGAAGGGGGGAGAGGGAGAAGGGGGAGAGGGAGTGGAACGATAGCACATTATAACGTGCAGCTGTCCCATTCCGACCAAAGATTATAGAGCAGAGCTCCTCTCGTATCTTTGATTGCGGCCGCCACCGCCGAACCCCCCGGCCCACCATTGCACCCAAAGATGATAGAGCAGAGTTGTATAATCTTTGATTGCACCCTTCTTCACGGCGGGCTTGTGATCTTTGCTTGTGATGTCTCGACAATTCGAGGAATATAACGGGTAACAGCCGCCGCGTTCTCGGACTTGAATCTGAGCTCGAAAAATCTAGTGGTCACTGGGCCTAATGTGTCCCGCGGGCCATATTTTGGAGACCAATCCCTTACAAGAACAAAACCAAAAACGTACAGAAGTGTTAAAATTGTCTTTATTTTACTTCGGAGTCACGTGAGTGACTACGTGAAGAACCCGCTTCCAACGCATGCGTGTCATATCGCTACACGCATTGCACGAGTCAACAGGAGGGGGGAGGACATCCCCCAGTAACGGGAGAAGAAAAAAGGACCAGCAAAAGGCAGGTAAGGACTCTGCATTTTTATTCACAGCAAAATGGACAGAGTAAAAAGGAAGCGGTCTGCTAAAAAGCTGCCCGAGAAACGCGTTGTAAACGTGGATGAACGGCAGAGACAGCAGCCGTCGGCTCTAGAGGCCTCGGTAGAGGAATCAGCTGTGCCAGAAATCATTCTGGCACCGACGAAACTTACTTCCCGGCCGGGAGGCAAAGTTCAAACTAAAACGCACCATCTAGAAGAGCCCGACTTGGAGCAGCAGCGGGCGACCAGCCCGTATCAATATCGGACCAGGGCTGAACGGGTGCGGGAGACGGAACAAACCCGCTATGAGTGGCTGCATACGGAGCAGCCAGGAGAAACAGCTGACCGGGAACAGGCATGGACCGACAGTCAGGACCGGTGTGGCCAGCGGCGGGACGAGGAAAGCCCGCAAACCAGCACCCGTGAGTACCGGGGACGGGAACAGCTGGGATACAGAGAAGAGCAGCACACTGCTGAAAGGCTGCAGGAATGGGAGCAGCCAAAAATAGCAAGTGCAGCTCAACACAAAGACCGTCTAAAGGAGCTGCTGGAGGAGCTCCTTCACAGTGGCAGTCCCATGAATGTGGAGACTAGCCACAGTGGGCAGGCAAGCCCCATATGGGTACCCCGTGAGGGACCCCCTGAAATCTCGACCTCTTCGGAGGAGAGTGGGCAGGACCCTGATGGTCCAGACCCTGATCACACAGCTTCCCATGATCCTGAATCTGCAGAAAAACATACACTGCTGGACATGGTGGCTGATTACTACAAACCAAGTCAAACAGGGGCAGACTTGGATTCCAGGATGGCAGCCAGTATTAACTACATGTCTGGCCATCAACTCCAACAACAAATATTCACAGAGACACTGGCCAGACATCTGCCACCTGGTAACTGTGATGCATTACAAATCCCCAGTGTCAACCAATGCATTTGGAAGCATATGGGGAGGGACATCAGGAACCAGGACCTCAAAATCCAGAAAACCTTAAAGGGGCTTACGGCAGGGATCACAGCCTACACCCGCACCCTGGACAAAACAGAGCTAACTAAAGACCACCAAGACGCACTAGCTCTGTTTTATAATGTACAATATGAGCTGAATAGCATGCGAAAGGCTGCTATTCAGCCGACACTGGATCCCAAATACGCAACAATTTGCAAACAAAGAGCCGTTAAAACCTCAACCCTTTTGTTTGGGCAAGACTTGTCCAAACAGGTCAAGAAACTGGACGAAGAAGCCAAGACATTGGGGCTCATCAAAGCCAGCACGAAGGCTTATTTTGGATCACGGTACCAGCCACATGTAAGACCGATAAGTGTGGCTCATACCAGTGGCAGTGCCAGAAACCAATACAACCCACAGCAGCCTTTTTAAGGGTATGGCCAGGGACGGCCACCCTGGAAGATGCGGAAGCATCAACCTCCAGTACAACCTCGAACACAATCAATAAAAACAGAACCCCCCTTTTTAAAAAAAACAAGAAAACAATACAACCACCAGTAACCATGGAGGTACGTGGGTGGGGTTCTTTTATAAAAAAGGGACCCACGACGGGGGGGTGGGAGGTTGCAATACGACAGTTATGAATGGTGTAAAATCACTACAGACTCGTATATTCTAAGCAGTATTCAGGGTTATCTGATAGAATTTACTCATTCCAATAACCCCCCAGTACAACATACACCAGAAAGGCATTTCGTCCTTATAAAAACCGAACAATCTAAAGCCCACATGGAGCTACAACGATTATATACAAAAGGTGTGATTGAGCATACTACTCATGAACAATTAAAATTTGTATCAAACATATTATTAAAAATAAAAAAGATGGGGGTTGCAGGATTATCATTGACCTTTCAACCCTAAACACATTCGTTCAATATGTTCATTTTAAGATGGATACCTTTATCACTGCTAAAGAATTAGTATCAGCTGGTTTCTATATGACAAGCATTGACTTAAAAGATGCATACTATACAGTACCCATCAGAGGGGAACACAGACGGTAGTTAAGTGTAAATTGATACCAGAACTAATATGGATTATCTAGGATTCACCATTAACACGGTCAATATATTAGTAACTTTACCAATAGATAAAGCCGCAGCCCTACAGGAGGATTGCAGCGAGCTTCTTAAACACCAACAGACCCTCCATTAGAGGGTAGGCCGGATAATTGGGAAGATTGTGGCTACATTCCCGGCCACACATTTTGGGCCATTACATTATCAAAATTTGCAAAGAGCAAAAATTAGAGCACTCAAATTTAACAAAGGTCATTTTGATAGACCTATGGAGCTGCCTACGGAAGCTATAATTGAACTACAGTGGTGGGAACATAGCATTAGGTATTGCTCCAACCCCATCATTATGGACAACCCGTCTATGGTATTACAAAATGGTGTATCCAAAGAAACATTTGGATATCGGCAACATACCTACCAGGTAAGCTAAATTCAGTGGCAGACACCAGGTCACGCAAATTTAATGAAAACACGGAATGGATGTTAAATAAAAATGTATTTGCTGAAATTACAGCAAAATATGGTAGACCAGATATTGATATCTTTGCGTCCAGGTTGAATCAGCAATTACCGAGGTATGTCTCCTGGAAACCAGACCCTGGGGCAGAAGCTACAGATGCTTTCTCACTGCATTGGGGGAAATGGCGTTTTTTTTGTTTTTTTTTATGCTTTCCCCCCATTCTGCCTCATCAACCGGGTACTAAGGAAAATTCAACAATATTCGGCATCTGGGATTATCATAGTACCCGATTGGCCTACTCAACCGTGGTATTCGGTAATACAGGGGATGGTGTTAGAACCATGTTCCATTATTGGACATAGCCCGAATTTATTAATTCATCCAGTAACGGGGGGGGGGGGGGGGGGGGGGGGGCAGTCACCCATGCCATAATACTATGGATTTGTTGATTTGTAGAGTCTGAAAGACCCACTACACGGCATGGGGCTGTCAGACAGGACGATGAATCTCATCACATCCGCACAAAGACTGTCAACACGGAAGCAGTACCTCGGACACATCAAGAAATGGGGCATATACTGCTTTGACAACAACCTCGACCAAAGAGCCAAGAACATTCCGGCCATATTGGTATTCTTAACAAACCTCCATTATAACAAACGATTGGGCTACAGTGCCATCAATAGTGCCAGAAGTGCACTCTCCAATTACCTATCACAAGGAATGGAGCGGCACACGGTGGGAACGCACCCCCTGGTAACAAAACTTATGAGGGGCATATTCAATGCAAATCCCCCTAAAACCAGGTACTCCAAAATTTGGGATGTGGGTGTCGTTTTGAACATGCTGAGGAGCTGGTCGCCCATAACAGCATTATCACTTCAGAAACTGACCATGAAGATGGTTATGCTCATGGCGTTAGTTTCTGCACAACGAGTCCAGTCATTAAGCAAACTGAGCCTGGACTCCTTGATCATCTCACCCGAGAAACTGGTGTTTGTCATACATGAGTTAATAAAACAAAACAGACCAGGCTCATCGGGTCAAGTGATTGAATTTATGGCATATCCATATGACAAACGTCTGTGTATAGCAAGACATATCCAATTATACATGGAATATACTAAGAGCATTCGAGGGCAGGAAATGGCTCTGTTAATTTCTTACAAGAAACCGCACAAAAGGGTCACGACCCAAACTATCTCAAGGTGGCTCAAATGTGTCCTAAAGATGGCAGGAATAGACACTAATGTTTTTAAATCTCATTCCACCAGGGCTGCAGCAACATCCGCAGCAAAAATGCTGGAGGTACCCACAGACCAAATCCTCAGAATAGCAGGATGGTCATCCGAAAGGACTTTCCAAAGGTTTTATAATAAACCAGTTTTGGAGCCATCATCATTTTCGGAAAGCATTTTACGTTCAATATTATAATTTGCCCGAAGGGTTACAGGGCTATGATTTCAATTAATAAATTTATTTTCTCGTTATATCACACAAGTCTTTGTATAAGTGTGTCTAAAATTGCTAATGATACTCTCTCCCAATACCCAAGGCAGTTGTGAAGCATGGACTCGTTCCACGGCATGAGGTCACAGAGCTTTGAAATCTTCACGTAGTTACTCACGTGACTCCGAAGTAAAATAGTAAGATTAAACGAGAACTTACCAGTTTGAAGTTTGATCTGTATTTTATGAGAAGGAACGTTGAGGGAATACGTGCCCTCCGCTCCCACCCTCCTATGATCATATCAAAACTGGTATCTCTTTGATAATCTTACTATGTTAGGTCATTATAGTTTCTGTGACCTCACACTGCTGCTTTGAGGAATGACACGCATGCGTTGGAAGCGGGTTCTTCACGTATTCCCTCAACGTTCCTCCTCATAAAATACAGATCAAACTTCAAACTGGTAAGTTCTCGTTTAATCTTACTATTATAGTTGTAAGTAAAGATCTATTAAAAATAAGTCTACTAACTTTCTAATGTACCGACAAACCTAGTTTCCCAATGGCCGTTGATGGGAGAACAGAAAATAACATTTTCACCACAGAATATCGACAAAAAATAATAATAATATTTTCTTACCTTTCTTTTTTATCGGGGAACCTAAAGAATGACAGGCCTGGTCGTTTAGATTTACGATTAGAACAATTGATAGCGGAGCAGTGAGATGAAGATTTAGATGAGGACGCCATGACAGTATGGGGGGAAGCCCAATAAAATGCTCAATAAAATGGCGTCGACAATCACACACGTGATACTACGCGTTTTTAGAGGAGTGGTCTATCTTGCTCCTCTATGATCTTTGGTCAAGGAGGCAGAAGCACAGATTTGTAAACATTTGAAAGAGAAGACTTTTGCCCCCATGCCACCCAAAATAAAATCAATTCCAATTCTCAAGGATTGCAGTTTACTGCACTATAAGTAGTTACCATGTAACATTAATGTTTCGAAGTTCCAGCCACAATCAATCTTGCTCGAGCTTTCCACCAGTCTATGGATGCGGCAAATACTGAAGCACCTGCTAGTCATTAAACTTTGCTGCTCATCACAGTTAATTCCGAATTCTACATCCTTTGTATTTCTCCTCCAAGCGCATATTTTAATTTTTCTTTCTAATAAGACACCACACTTTAATTTGTTACATCCTGTGCATTTATTGGTCTAAAATATCTTTGGATTTTCTTTGATTTTATTTGCCAATATTTTTTCATGGATTATTCTTGTCTTAGTTTTAGTTTTTGTTTACTGTAGTGAAGCAGTGTGGAAACAGGCCTTTCGGCCCTAACTCCGTGCCAAGTAGCAATCACCCGTATACTAGTTCTATCCTACACACTAGGGGCAGTTTTCAGCAGCCATTTAACCCACAAACCTGCACGTCGTTGGAATGTGGGAGGAATCTGGAGCACCCAGAGCAAACCCACACGGTTACAGGGAGAGCGTGCAAACTCCTTACAGGCAGCACCCATAATCAGGATCGAGCCCGGGTCTCTGGCACTGTAAGGCAATAACTCTACTGCTGAAATTTAAGCATACTTCCTCAAAGAAGCATTTATTTGTTTCATTCATTGGCTTCGTACACTGGATATTCCAACATTGCCTACGAAGAAAACATTTGAATCAAAGGTTCAAAGGTTCAAAGGTTCTTTATTAGTCACATACACCAATTGGTTTAGTGAAATGTGTATTGCCATTGCAGCACATAAAAAGAAAACAACATAACAATAATAAAGACATTTAACATGAAAAACATCCCCCCACAATGGTTCCCATTATGAGGGAAGGCACAAAGTCCAGTCTCCATCCCCATGTCCACCCAAAGTCGGGCCTATTTTGGTCTCCGCAATCGCCTTTACAGAGGCCCGATGTTCCAGGCCCTTCTCGCAGGATGATGGTGCTCCGGTGTTAGGAGACTCCTCACAGCGGCTTGTGATAACTGGAACGGCCGCTTCCTTATCGGAGACCGCGGCTTCTGAAGACGACAGGCCGCGCTGTATGGAGCTCCACCATTGGTGATCTCGGCAAGAGATCCCAGGCTCCCGATGTAAAGTTCAGCGCCACCGCCCGCGGCTGGCCACTCCACAGACCCACAGCTCCGCGATGTTTCATCGGCGGTCTTCAGCTCACCGGAGTTCCAGCGCGGCGACCTGGACCTTTATGAATCATTCATAAAAAGATGAATACTAAATCAAAGACACAAAACAACAATTAAAACATAACTTGAAAGAGGAAAGCCGATCTAGGAAAAAGAAGTCAGTTCCTTGTGGAACCAGGAACAGCACTGTGTTTGTGCTTTTCTTTTTTTTAATTCAATTTTATTTTTAATATGTTTTATTATTTATTATTTATTTATTTTTATGATACTGCCTGTAAGGAAAATTCATTTTGTTGTCTCTAATTGAGACAATGACAATAAATTTGAATACAATACAATACAAAGGATAGAGGATTTGAGAGTAGATGGAGTAATTGGAAGCATCTGTGATTTTGGTGAAACAGAGGGAGCAGACATGAAGAGGTGAGGGACAGGAGTAGTAGTTCCTTGTCACAGCAAGGACCAATCTTGGCCTCAATCCCACAATCATTGCCAATGTTACTGATTCTCATACTAACATCAACTTCAAAGGGTTATTTTCTATCTACAGTTAAGAGCTTTCCGTAAAATGTGATGAATCATACATGCAAATACTCAATATGATTCAAAACATGCCTCATACACACACAGGCGTGTGAGGCACTTCAGGTACAATGTGTTACTGGCTGAAAGGCTGATTATTTGATCAGTGCTCAAAATATGTGGCTCGTGACACGGATAGGTTAAACACTTGAGCGCAGTCACATTTAAATTCTTGCAATACAAAACTTTAGGAGTCAAACACGAGAATGATCCTCAAAGGCACAAGATCTTTCTGCCATAGCAGCCTATCCCACAAATGAAGGATGAGATAAACACACACACTTGGGACTGCTTGGTCTATCCACTGTTTTGTTTCCTATCATGTCAATGCTTTGAGACAAATGATACGAGATAGAGGCACAACTGTAATGCAAAAAGTAATCATTTATTTTCCTTTTATATTAATGTAAAATATATCAACAATATGTATTTTGTGATCTTTCTATATGAATCATGTTCACCTCTTTAATCCTTGCAATATACACCTGTGGAGGTAATCTCTAAGGAAACATCAACGTGAATACTCAATATGCTGCAGTTGAGGCAGTCAGCTGCAGTAAACAATTTCAGTCGTGAATGTAACATAACTGTAAGCAAACATTATGGACTGAAGTTACACCTTATTCCACATTTCATATTCATCAACCAAACCACTTTCTAGGATACCACAATGTTTTTAATAGCTTTGTAAATAATGGTAGATATTAGACTTCTTCTAAAATGCCATCCAACTCCTCTTCTTCTCCCTTCCATAAAACAAAAATTATAGAACGAAGATCCTGCACAGGGAAAACGTTATGAATATGACCCAAACCCATTGATCTCTTGGTTGCAACAGTGTGGTTGCATTTAGTAGCACTACACCCCTTAACATCAGGGTGAAAATTATGCAAATATTCAAGGTTCCCACCACCATTGTCAAGAATTAGAAGGAATCTGAAAGTTATTCCTTTGGCCTGGTATAAAACTCCTTCAACCGAGGTATTAGGTGGTGCCCCAATCAGTCTTTGAATATTATAGTAACCATGCTCTCTGTTTAAATATCCATACAATGGGGAAAGATCACATTCTAATCACTTCCAATACTCTGGGTTTGTAACAAGATATAAGGGGTCTTAACCTGCTGTGCCTGACTGCTTTGTGACCCTGTGCAGAGTTAGAGTAAGAGGCTATTAGATTAAGAATAAGTAGAGTCCATTTTATATCCTGCTGTTGATTTCTTCTCTCTTGAATTATTTGTGAAATGTGGCTAAATCAAAGATAGACACAAAAAGTTGGAGTAACTCAGTGGGACAGGCAGCATCTCTAGAGAGAAGGAATGGGTGACGTTTCGGGTCGAGACCCTTCTTCAGATGAAAGTCCTGCTGAGTTACTCCAGCTTTTTATGTCTATCTTCGGCAAAAACCAGCATCTGCAGTTCCTACCTGCACATTACATGACTAAACTAAACCTTGTAAAGAGTAGCTTTGAGTTGTCAGCCAACCGTACAGGACCTAGAATGGGCAGGGTCCATTTACGAGGAGAATGTAAGCTTTTGGAGGTCATGTGGGACATGTGATCAGAGACAGTGAGGAAGAGCCATGGGCAGTACTGGAAAACAAATAGCAGTGCGGGTTCCTGGAGGTCACATGGGACAGGCGACCCAGGGTAGTGAGTGCAGCAAGACTGGTGAGAGTGTAAAATGCCCACGCAAGCAAAGCAGCAATGAGAAGGTGAGGCATTGTAGGCACGGAATCCTGAGCATGGGCCCATACCCAGCCATCGATGGTGGCGAGAGAGAATGATTGGAGTGAGATTAGAGGGAGAGGGAGAGAGGGCTTGCAGGGAGATAGGTGATGCTGCCTGTTGTGGATAGAGGCCTGGAGCAGCCCAATGAAGAGAGAGAACAGTGAGCAGTGAGATGTCTCGCGGCATGACCCTGTCATTGAACGGTTCGATCTGCAGCTTGTAGAGAGGCTGAACAGGAGCCAAGGCCCTCGGAACCCAAGGTGCAGGTGGAATGCAGTGCAATATGGTGCTGTCCTAGTGGCTTGGTGCCTGCCGTAACTGATCACTGTGCTTATTTGCTATATTACTCATTTATTGCTTGAGGCTATGTTTTGTTTTGATTGAACCGCTATTGCTATTTGTAATGTTTTTGTAGATTCTTTGGCTGCTGCCTCATCAGCCTTACCACTTAGTTACAAGTTTTGCATATTCACATGAGCCTTAAATCAACTAAACTGTTCATGATTCACCCTAATAATTCCCTTTGTTTTACTCTTTTTAGTTTTTCCAAGTCGTCATAAAGACTTTTATACTTCTGAGTCATCAGGAGGCTAAGCAGCGTTAGGCATTGATTTAAATTTTCTATCCACAGCGTCAATAACTTTTCTCTTTCTGATGCCATCCCAGATCATTGCCTTGTAATCACAATGGATTTCTTTGGTCCAAGCTTTCTACAGGTTCTTTCATCCATTCCTTATCCTTCGCTGTGGTCTTGATAGTTGATGTGGATAAACTAGAGCATAGAAGTTTCTAAGATAAGACTTCTTCCATTCCACATCATGTCATTACATCACGTTACTCGACCAGCATGATTATGCAATAGTTCCCGCTGCTTTTGTGCATTATTGCAAGGCAAATATTTAAATTGCTTCAACTTTGCATGCGTCTATTGCGTGGCAATCACAACAGGCTGCAACCTCTATACACATGTCCATAATCAGTGCATGCTTACGTTGGTATTCGTAAAATCTGCAGAACCAAATGTTTTTATATAAAGCTGACTTTGCTTAACTCAAATATTACATAACTAGGGGTGTCCCCGCATGTTGCAGTAAGTACGTTCACAACGTGACAAGTTTAAAACATACTGTTGATATTACAGTCATGCAACTTTCTTTTATGATTATTAATTAAGACCGCAATCACTTAATAACAAGGTAAGCTCTGACTCATGCTGTGAATTAACTGTGCTGCAACACAAATCCATAATAGAAAGCACACAATTTAACATCTCCTGAAAGCAGATGAAGTACTTTATTTGTTATCTGGCTATGAGTTACAAGATAGATGGTGTACAGATGTTCCCACTGGTTCTGCTTTTATTTTTTTTCACATTTTATTTATATAAGTTCATAAGTGATAGGAGATGTTCGGCCCATCAGATCTACTTCGCCATTCAATCGTGGCTGATCTAATGAATGAATGAATGAATGAATGATCTATCTTTCATTCTCAACCCCATTCTCCCGCCTTCTCCCCATAACCCCTGACATCTGTACTAATCAAGAATCTATCAATCTTTCCTTAAAAATATCCATTGACTTGGTCTCGACAGCCTTCTGTAGCAGTGAATTCCACAGATTCACCATCCTGAGGAAAGAAATTCCTCATCATCTCCTTTCTAAAGGTACATCCTTTTATTGTAAGGCTTTGGCCTCTGGTCCCGGACTCTCTGACTAGTGGAAACATCCACTCCACATCCACTCTATCCAGGCCTTTAACTATTCGGTACAATGGCAGCCCCGCCAATAGTCTGCCTCATCCTTTTCTTCTTTTGTTGTTCTTAGTCTGTTGTTAAATGCATGTTTTAGTGTATCTTTAGTTTTGTGTTATGTGCGGGGGGGCGGGTAAACTATTTTTAATCTCTTTCCTCGACAGAGATGCAACTATTTCAGTATCATATCTCTGTCCGTGCTACGGCCTAACATCGTGGAGCTGTCGGCTTCTTGCTGGGGATAGACTTCGGGAGCTGCAACCATAGGTGCCTGCAGACTTAACATCGTGGAGCCAACTTTGGTAGCTCCAACCGCGGGGGCCTGTGGACTTAATGGTAAGGTTCATTTTGTAAACCAGACAACTCACAAAAGGCTAGGTAAACCAACACAAGCTTTACTGATCGTTAGCTGGTGAGAGTGCCAGGGATACAAAGTCAAGTATGCATCAACTACTTGACTTCCCTGAGCTATTGGATAGTTATATGGACGGGAAAGGAATGGAGGGTTATGTTCTGAGCGCAGGTATATGGGACTAGGGGAGAATACGGGTTCGGCACGGACTAGAAGGGTCGAGATGGCCTGTTTCCATGCTGTAATTGTTACATGGTTATATGGTTATATGGTTATATTTGGCTAATAAATTAATTAATTACAATTACAATTCAATGAGGTTTCCCCTCATCCTTCTAAATTCCAATGTGTACAGGCCCAGTGCCGGCAAATGCTCATCATATGTTAACTCAATCATTCCGAGAACTCTCGTGAACCTCCTCTGGACCCTCTCCAACACCAGCTGCTGACAATACACCAAACGGGTCTGACCAGTGCCTTATAAAGCCTCAGCATTACATTCCTATTTTTATTTTCTAGTCCTCTTGAAATAAATGCATTTGCATTTGCATTCCTTATTTCCAATTCGCCTTGCAAATTAACTTTTTGGGAATCCTACACCAGCATTCCCAAGTCCCTTTGCACCTCCGATTTCTGGATTCTCAGAAAGTTCAAATTAACAGTTTCAATTCTTAACTGTACAAACTAGTATTGAAATTCTATAAAGTTTAATTCCTCACAGTTTTTTTGCATCTTTTTCATTAATCTCAAAATGCTTTTAATTGAAAATGTTGGTTTGTGTCATAGAAGATTTAAACAAATAGTAAAGTTTAATTTGCACGAATCAGCCAAATATCAGAAGCATGTGTCTCAAAAGAAAACACAGAAGGAAGGAGAAAATAATCAAAAGGATAAACGCACTTCCCCAGACTTGAGTCCAGAATTAAAGTTTTATAGTATGCCATTTCTCTATAACTCATCATATAGAAATCAAAATCTTTTAAATAAATTGATACCTGAACATTATTGATCGCAATAATTAAAATCGATATTGTTTAAAATGTAACGAAATATGTGAGAAGCTTCTTTAATTAAACTGATGTAAGATTTTAACTTCTATCAGAAAAACTGTAGAAATAAGGTAACAATAAGGTAACACAAACAATCTCCCAGATGTACTGGTGGACAGAGGATCTAAGTGGGTAGATAAACTGAAAGAAATTTTCATTGGGCGAGAAATAGTATTAGGTAGGCTAATGGGACTGAAGGATGATAAATCCCCTGGGCCTGATGGTCTGCATCCCAGGGTCCTCAGGGAGGTGGCTCTAGAAATAGTGGACGCATTGGTGATCATTTTCCAATGTTCAATAGATTCAGGATCAGTTCCTGTGGATGGGAGGATAGCTAATGTTATCCCACTTTTCAAGAAAGAGAGAAAACGGGGAATTACAAACCAGTTAGCCTGACTTCGGTGGTGGGAAAGATGCTGGAGTCAATTATTAAAGAGGTATGATAAGAGGTAAGAGAAAATTATAAAGAGGTAAAAATTCTTAAAGGGTTGGACAGGCTAGATGCAGGAAGATTATTCCCGATGTTGGGGAAGTCCAGAACAAGGGGTCACAGTTTAAGGATAAGAGGGAAATCTTTTAGGACCGAGATGAGAAAATCATTTTTTACACAGAGAGTGGTGAATCTGTGGAATTCTCTGCCACAAAAGATAGTTGAGGCCAGTTCATTGGCATGATTTAAGAGGGAGTTAGATGTGGCCCTTGTGGCTAAAGGAATTAGGGGGTATGGAGAGAAGGCAGGTATGGGATATTGATTTGGATGATCAGCCATGATCATATTGAATGGCGGTGCAGGCTCGAAGGGCCGAATGGCCTACGCCTGCACCTATTTTCTATGTTTCTATGTTTCTATGAAATAATGGGGCATTTGGATAGCAGTAAAAGGATTAGCCCGTCAACATGGAATTATGAAAGGGAAATCATGCTTGACTAATCTTCTGGAATTTTTTGAGGATGTGACAAGTAAAATGGATGAAGGGGAGCCAGTGGATGTAGTGTAACAAGACTTTCAGAAAGCCTTTGATAAGGTCCCGCACGGGAGACTGGCGACTAAAATTAGAGCACATGGTATTGGGGGCAGGGTATTGACATGGATAGAAAATTGGTTGGCAGACAGGAAGCAAAGAGTAGGAGTGAACAGGTCCTTTTCAGAATGGCAGGCAGTGGCGAGTGGAATGCCGCAAGGCTCGGTGTTGGGGCCGCAACTGTTTACCATATATATTAATGATTTGGAAGAGGGAATTAGGAGCAACACTAGCAAGTTTGCGGATGACACAAAGCTGGGTGGCAGTGTGAACTGTGAAGAGGATGTTAGGAGGTTGCAGGGTGACCTGGACAGGTTGAGTGAGTGGGCGTTGCAGATGCAGTATAATATAGATAAATGTGAGGTTATCCACTTTGGCAGCAAAAACAAGGGGGCAGATTATTAACTCAATGGGGTTAGGTTAGGTAAGGGGGAGGTGCAGCGAGGCCTGGGTGTCCTTGTGCACCAGTCACTGAAAGTTAGCGTGCAGGTACAGCATGCTGTGTAAGCTAATGCGATGTTGTCCTTCATAACAAGAGGATTTCAGTATAGGAATAAAGAGGTTCTTCTGCAGTTGTATAGGGCTCTGGTAAGGCCACATCTGGAGTATTGTGTACAGTTTTGGTCTCCTAATTTGAGGAAGGACATCCTTGTTATTGAAGCAGTGCAGCACAGGTTCACGAGATTGATCCCTGGGATGGCGGGACTATCATATGAGGAAAGATTGAAAAGACTAGGCTTGTATTCACTGGAGTTTAGAAGGATGAGGGAATTTCTTATAGAAACATATAAAGTTATAAAAGGACTGGACCAGCTAGATGCAGGAAAAAAATTCCCAATGTTGGGGAGTCCAGAACCAGGGGCCACAGTCTTAGATTAAATAGGAGGCCATTTAAGACTGAGGTGAGAAAAAAACGTTTTCACCCAGAGAGTTGTGAATTTGTGAAATTCCCTGCCACAGAGGGCAGTGGAGGCCCAATCACTGGATAGATTTATGAGAGAGTTAGAAAGAGCTCTAGGGGCTAGTGGAGTCAAGGAATATGGGGGAGAAGGCAGGCATGATTGGGGACGATCAGCCATGATCACAATGAATGGCGGTGCTGGCTCGAAGGGCCGAAGGGCCGAATGGCCTCCTCCTGCACCCTTTTTCTGTTTCTATGTTTCTACTTTCTTTTCTGTGATTTCAAAAAATCCATGTGCCTGAAGGCACGGATACTTGGTGGCTTCCAGTGATCTTGTGGCAAAGAACAGCTTGTGAAGTTAAGTGTACACTTGATAGCAGCTGGGACAGAACTGTGAACAATGATCCCTTCATGGTGTGAGGTGCTCGTTACATCCAAATAAATAGATGAGGAAGCTTGTTTTTCAGCAGTGTTCTGTGTGAAAGTTGTTAGTTGAATGTCCATGTTCAGTCTTCAGTCCTTTAGATTTTATTCCATAGTTTCTTTGTTTTGTTAGTGATGATATATTCAGTTTTTAGTTAAGGTCTGCAGATATTGTAATGCTTTGCCCTGATGCAATATAACCATCGTACTTGAGTCAAAGTTTTTTAATGCTACTTCTGGACGCGGCAAATCATTGAGAATTCAATGATCCAACAGATACCTCACTTGCGGCATAACGGCAGCAGCCCAAGCATCATAACGGCAGCAGCCCAAGCATCATAACGGCAGCAGCCCAAGCATCATAACGGCAGCAGCCCAAGCATCATAACGGCAGCAGCCCAAGCATCATAACGGCAGCAGCCCAAGCATCATAACGGCAGCAGCCCAAGCACCATAACGGCAGCAGCTCAAGCATCATAACGGCAGCAGCCCAAGCATCATAACGGCAGCAGCCCAAGCATCATAACGGCAGCAGCCCAAGCATCATAACGGCAGCAGCCCAAGCATCATAACGGCAGCAGCCCAAGCATCATAACGGCAGCAGCCCAAGCATCATAACGGCAGCAGCCCAAGCATCATAACGGCAGCAGCCCAAGCATCATAACGGCAGCAGCCCAAGCATCATAAAGACTTGCCTTTCATTCAGGAATTCAGTTGGCCTGAAATATTTTATATAATGTAGATTTACTTCATTTTCACTTGCTGAGCTGGCCATCTGTGATTGGCTTCGCTTTGCTACAATAAAGGTTAAAAGCTAGTGTATGGTTATATACTTGAGACAGCACAGGACCCAGGTTTCTTCCTGTCCGCAGATGCAGTTTCTGCAGTTACTCTCCACGCTGCATTGCTTTCCTCAAGATGCTCCGATTCCCTTCTACATTGCAAACACATGATAATAGGTTAGCTGTCTGCTGAAAATTACTCTTTAATGTAGCTCATGTGTCAAAGATTAATAAAAGCGGAGGGAAAGAGCAACGGAGAATGTTGCTTGTACTGGAAAATAAATAGAATAATAATAATAATAATGGATGGGATTTATATAGCGCCTTTCTAATACTCAAGACGCTTTACATCGCATTATTCATTCACTCCTCAGTCACACTCGGTGGTGGTAAGCTACTTCTGTAGCCACAGCTGCCCTGGGGCAGACTGACGGAAGCGTGGCTGCCAATCTGCGCCTACGGCCCCTCCGACCACCACCAATCACTCACACACATTCACACACATTCACACACAGGCAAAGGTGGGTGAAGTGTCTTGCCCAAGGACACAACGACAGTATGCACTCCAAACGGGATTCGAACCGGCTACCTTCCGGTTGCCAGCCGAACACTTAGCCCATTGTGCCATCTGTCGAAAATGAGGTTACTCCCCTGGTGCTGACATGGGCCCAATATACAATGAGTATGTTTTAAATATCCAGCTATGCTATAGTGTGAATATAAATAAATAGTTAGCTTCTAATCTGCTGAAAGTTGCCTGCAAAAAAATCAGATGTGAAAGAGACAGAGCCACTATCTGCATTTGTCACCAACGACACAATATCTGGAGCCAACAGGTGGGAAATTCTCTACTTCTGCATTAAGACATATTTAAACTAATATCAGATGTCATGTGTCACTCCAAGAAGCAGGACCCCATAGCCCTGTGTTCACTGATCTGCAACACTTTCCAGTCCAGCAGAAGCTTAATTTTAAATGCGAATCATTTGCAAATTCTGCCATGGCCCTACGCATTGCTATGGCTGTTGAGCCAAATAGCACGGTTCTATGCTGTCAGTTTTTTGAAGCATGTTTAAAGGTCTGGTCAAAAGCAGAAAATAAAACTGAAAACTTTGAATCAGTAAGAAAATATGTCAGTCGCACCACTGATTAAGATTGGTTTGAACTTTTTTGAGACTAGGAGCCAAAGCGTGAAGTACAAGATGTGCATGTTGCTACAAAAACTGGAGAGAACAATCCGTTTTGTTTTTCCAGGAGAGATAGGCCAAAGAGATCAAGCATTTCCCGATGGCTGGCTAAGCCCCTTAACCAGACATAGAAAATAGAACAGTACAGCACAAGGACAGGCCCTTTGGCCCACAACATCTGTGCCAAACATGATGTCAAGACTAACTCTCATCTGCCTGCACAAAATCCGCACCCTCTATTCCCTCAGTATCATAAACCAATCTAAAAGTTCCTCAAATGCCACTATCATATCTGTGTCAAGTATTACATTCCAGGCATTCAGCATCTTCATTGTAAAAAGTTGCCCCACATATCCTCTATAAACTTTACCTCTCTCAACTTAAAATTATGGCCACTAATATTTGATATTTCCATCCTGCTAGAAAGATTTTGACTGTTTACTCTAACTATGCTCTCGTAATTTTATATACTTCTGTCTGGTCTCCCTGCAATCCTCGGCATTCAGAGAAAACAATCCGTCTATCCAAGCTCTGCCTGGAGCCCAGGTGGTGGAAACAAGGAATCACAAATGGGGCTTTACAAAATAGACACAAAGTGCTGGAGAAAATCACCTGGCCTGGCAGCATATCTGGAGAACAAGCATAGGTGACATTTCAGGTCGGAACTCTTCTTTAGACTGATTATGGGGGGAGGAGGGGGGAAGAGAGCTGGGTGAGACCCATGTGGGGGGAGTGTTTATAGACAGATGGTTGGGACAAAAAGCACAAATTAAAGCAGAAGGTGTGAGACTGACAGTATGAAGAAAAGCAAATTGTGAAACCAGAGGGCAGGATGTAGGAGAAGAGGGAGGAGGAGGGTAGGGGAGAAATAGGTGCGAGACCAGGTGGGACGTACATGGAATGGGGGTGGGTGAGAAACCAGGGTGTGGAGGAGAAAGGGGAGGGGCGAGGCTTGTTAAAGATTAGTTAAAATCGGAAAATTCAATGTACATTCTGTTGTGTTGTCAGCTACCCAAGCGATGTTCCTCCAGTTTGCATGTGGCCTCACTCTAGCCATGGAGGAGGCTCAGGCCAGAAAGGTGTGGGATGGGAAGGGTTAAAATGGTTGGCAACCGGGAGATCCAGCAGGCCTCAGCAGACTGAATACAAGTGTTCGGTGAAATGGTCGCCGAGTCTACGCTTGGTCTCGCCGAGGTACAGGAGGCCATATCGGGAACACCAGATGCAGTAGATGAGGTTAAATGCATCATACCTGTTTCATGGTGAATTAAAATTATGAATATTACAATTCTATTGATATTTTTAGTGTAAAATGCCATGGACTGGATTGAATTCATTTTTAGAGATCTTAAAATTGAAATTGGATCAAATCTAAAAATAATTGGTGACTTTAAAAAAAATACATAACTACCTGCAAAGGCCAGCAGTTATTTTGGGTTATAAATGGATACCTTTTCTAACTGTCTTGTGGAGATATTTTAGATGCACATATTTCAAAATATGTTTTTGAACTTTAGTAAATTCAAATCAATAAAAACATTAAAATACATTGCAGTGAACTAATCTCAACATGTCAGCGCTTTGTGGTTGCAATCTATAGAATGTTTACTACTCATTAAGGAAGATACAAATTAAAAATGCAAGAGTTATACTTAACATAAAGACATGTAATTTAAATTATTTTCTCATGTTCCGCTGTCTTAGAACAAATACTCAGTGTCACTTACGTTGAAATAGAGTACACTCAAATTTACCAACAATCTTCAATATGGTCCTGTTTAATTAACATTCAACAAAACAAAAATTGTAGTAACAATTGTTTTGCAGACTCAATTAGATCTATATTTTGAAATACAAATTTTTTTTTTGCTATCCCTGAGTGGTTCGCATAAATGAGAGACAACTCAGACAGACGTACGAGATCTGAAAATTGTTGTGACATAATTCATTTCAAATGTCAGTTTTTGCTAAGTGTTGTACTACACAAATACCATATTGTTGCTGCAAAACTGTCACGTTAATTCCAGTTGTCATTTTAGACAACATAAAAGCACTGGCTGTCATCCAGTGCGAACTAGGGAGAGAGGAAGCAACTACTGTACCATTCATTTGGAGAATAGAAGGGCAGGCTAACAATTCAAACTATTATTTCAAGGACAAATTGTTGGTAAATTGTTCTGCATCACAAATGGGAAGAAACAATATTCCATTTAGTTACATTCACTAAATAACAATCTGTCAGAATCTTCACTTACATACCAATCTGATAACGTCTAAATCAAGTTTTTTACCATTGAGTTCTTTGCAACTAATGTATGAACAGATACATTATAACAGATACATTTTCAGGTACTAAATGAATAATATGTTTTACATATATGGGCTGAAGTCTTGGGTAACCCTAAAAGATTTTGAAATGCAAATTTCAATATAACTCTTTCACCATTATAAAAAATAAAAATGTCCACTGTGAATAATGAGAGGAGATAATTTTGAGAGCTATGACAATTACAGGAAAGTTTACTGAATTTCAAAAGCATGCAACAATATCCTACTTTCTTAAAGTAACTAATATAACATGGTTAGACGCAAAAAGCTGGAGTAACTCAGACAGCATGTTTGAAGAAAGGTGTCATTTCTGGTCGAGACCCTTCTTCAGACTCAATATCATGGAGGTCACTTAGCAAGGAAAATAAGCATATTAAGGTCAAAAGGATAATCATATGAAGTGAGGCACATTAGGGACCAAAGGGTTTTTAATCCATGGAGCTAAATATAGGTGAAGTCTTCAGTGAATATTTCTCTTCTTTATTCATTAAGAAGATGGTCATTATAGTTAGATCATGCAGATTCAGATTCAGATTCAACTTTAATTGTCATTGTCAGTATACAGTACAGAGACAACGAAATGCAGTTAGCATCTCCCTGGAAGAGCGACATAGAATATGATTTCAATAAATAAATCTATTTACATGCATACAGTCATAATGTTTTTCCTGTGGGAGGAGTGTCCGGGGGGGGGGGGGGGGGGGGGGGGGGATTGGCAGTCACCGAGGTACATTGTTGAGTCGTGTAACAGCCGCAGGGAAGAAGCTGTTCCTGGACCTGTTGGTCCGGCAACGGAGAGACCTGTGGCGCCTCCCGGATGGTAGGAGGGTAAACAGTCCATGGTTGGGGTGAGAGCAGTCCTTGATGATGCTGAGCGCCCTCCGCAGACAACGCTTGCTTTGGACAGACTCAATGGAGGGGAGCGAGGAACCGGTGATGTGTTGGGCAATTTTCACCACCCTCTGCAGTGCTTTCCGGTCGGAGACAGAGCAGTTGCCATACCATACTGTGATACAGTTGGTAAGGATGCTCTCGATGGTGCAGCGGTAGAAGTTCACCAGAATCTGAGGAGACAGATGGACCTTCTTCAATCTCCTCAGGAAGAAGAGACGCTGGTGAGCCTTCTTGACCAGAGTTGAGGTGTTGGTGGTTTGGTCCCAAACCAGGGAGAGAGAGGAATGGTGATATTCTACAACATTATCATTAAAAAGGAGATATTAGAAGTTTTAATGTAATTCAATGTGGATAAATCTCCAGGGCCTGATGAGACATATCCAAAGCTCATATAGCAGAGAAGGCAGGGGAATGGGGAGGCATTTTAATATATTTGCTGGACACGAACGTACTAGATAACAGTGATGAAAAATGTGGTTCCTTTATTCAAAGAAGGGCAGCAGAGATGATTCAGGTCATTCCAGGCCTGTGAGTCAAACATCAGAGGTAGGGAAATTATTGGAAAAAAATGTTAGCATTCATTTACACTTGCAAAAGCTGGGATTAATCAAAGAAAATCAGCAGGGATCTCTTAAATTGTGATCCTGTCTGACCAATGAGATATAATTTTTCAAAGAGGTAACAAAGTGCATAGATGGGACGGTGCAGTTGATGCACTGTACATGGACAAACCCTCAAGGCTTTGACATGATTCTACGCTACCACTAATCTGTCCTCTATTCCCTGTGCCCCACCTTGATGCACACTCATTTCCCCCTTTCCCCCTCCACCTATACACCTTACTCTGGTTTCACATTTCATGCCTCTTCTATCCTTAAAGGCCTGTCCCACGAGCATGCGACTGCATGCAGCAAGCGCGACCAAACCAGAAGCGGGGGCTGCGCGGAGGTCGAGTGAGTGACATGAAGTTCGAGCAAAGTCCGCGGGAAGTTCACGCGTGACGTGCAGCGTTGAGGCAGCTGCGGGCCAGCAGGCCGTTGCTGCGCAGAATTTTTGAACACGGTCAGATTTTCGGAGCACCGCGCGATGTCGGGACTAGATCCACACAACTCCTTACGGCTCCGGCGATCGAAGTGGGACTGGCCCCGCGAGGACATACGGCTCACATTAGGTCGCGCTTGCCGCATGGAGTCGCATGCTCGTGGGACAGGCCCTTTAGGTCGCGCTTGCCGCATGGAGTCACATGCTCGTGGGACAGTTCACACCTTTTTGCCTTTTCAACTCTAGCTTTTATCCAACCATCTGCATATCAAGCTATCCCCTCATCTCTATCCAAATATCACTTCAGACTTTATCCCACCCCCCCCCCATCTCTCTTCTAGCTTTCCCCACCCCACTCGAATCAGACTAATGGAGGATCCCAGCTCAAAATAGCGCCTATCCATGTTCCCCACAGATGCTGCCTGACTTACTGAGTTTCTCCAGCAGCTTGAGTCTTTGTTGTAAATCAGCAACTACAGGTTCTTAGATCTACTTCTGGGGAAAATGATCCAATGCAAGTTGGCAAATTGTTTCTAAATTTAGCTTGGTAATAGGAGACAGTGGAGAGATGTTTCTGGGATTGAAATGTGACTAGTGATGTTCTCTAGAGTGTGTTTCTGGAACCCTTATTGCTTGTGATAATCATTGACAATTTGGACATAAATGTAGATTAAATGATTAATACATTTGCAGATAACATGAAGATTGGTGTTGTTATTGACAGTGAGGAAGATAGTAGTCGGCTAAATAATACTATTGATCAATTGGCAATGTTGGATGGAACATAATTCCTAAATGAAAGTTGCTGCACTTTGGGAAGAACGATAAGGATAATGATAGGGTCCACCGGGACCGAAAGTTCCTAACCCAAGGATCCCTGATGGTGGCAGAACTGGTTGATAAAGTGGAAAGGAATGCATAAAGGGTGTTTACCTTCATTAGCCAGAGCATATAATGTAAAACCAGGAAGGTTATAGTTTATAACATTAACTTGGTCACAGTTTGAACACTGCCACGCTAAAACAAAGACATGATGCCAATGGAGTGAGTGTCGGGAGAAAGCGACTGTGACATTCTTTTCAGGTTAGGCAGAGGTTCACTTGCACCTCCTCCAACCTCATCAACTGTATCCGTTGTTCAAGATGTTGACTTTTATACATCGGCAAAATCAAACATAGACTGGGCCATCATTTCACTGAACACCTTCACACAGTCTGCTTGGACCTACCTGATCTCCCGGTTGCTAAACACTTTAATTCCCCTTCCCATTCCCACACTGACCTTTCTGTCCTGGGCTCCCTCCATTGTCAGAGTGAGGCCAAACACAAATTGGGGGAACAGCACCTCATATTTTGCTTGTGCAGCTTACAACCCAGTGGTATTAATAATGATTTCTCTAACTTCTAGTAACCTCTGCATCCCTCTTTCTTTGTCTCTTCTCCATCCACATTGGTGTACAAAGTCATCTTGTTAAGTCTCATTGTCTGTAACACGTTTTCACCTAGCCCACAGCTAACGATGGCCTGTTTTCTTTATCATCTTACTTTTTTGCCTGTCTTTCATTAATTTGTTCTATATCTCTCTATATCACCATCTACATCTCTTGTTTCCCTTTCCCCTGACTCTCAGTCTGAAGTAGGGTCTCGGCCCGAAACGTCACCTATTCCTTTTCTCCAGAGATGCTGTCTGACCCGCTTAGTTACTCCAGCTTTTTGTGTCTATCTTCCCAGGATGTTGCCTGGGGCAGTGTCTCAGTTATGAGGAAGGACCGAGTATAGTCGATTTGTTTTGCTTGAAGAAGGGGAGTTATACAAAGAGATACAAGGAACTGGTTTACAAAAAAAACACAGACTGCTGGAATAACTCAGTGAGTCAGGCAACATCTGTAGAGAACATGCATAAGGGATGTTTCGTGTTGGGACCCCGATTCTGATTGTGGTAGGCAGGGAAGAAAACTGGAACACAGATTTCTCACCCCGTGGGTAGTAAGAATTTGAATCATACTATCTGTGTGAGAGTTGAGGCAGGTATTCAAAAGTCATTTTAGAAATAACTCAATGAGCGTTTGAATTGCTAGCTTATGTTATGCTGTGAACAAATACTCGTAAATGAGACTAGTAGAAATGTTTGACATGGACATGGAGGTTTAAAAGGCTTGTTTCTGTCATGTATAACCGAGGGTAGTGAGGGGAGCAGAGAGGATCATTGGCGTCTCCCTACCCTTGGTACAAGAACTGTTCCAGAGCCGCTGTCTGAAAAAAGCTCTGAGAATAGCTAAGGACAAACTGCACCCCCTCCACACACACACCTGGATCTCCTGCCATCAGGCAAGAGATACCGTAGCATCAAAGCCCGGACTACCAGACTGCTAAACAGCTTCCTGCCACAGGCTGTGAGGCTGCTAAACAGTCACCTGATTCTGCGGCTTTGCACTGACATTTTAATAACTCTGGAACTGGCCACTCAAATCAGCTGCCCTGGACATTTTAATGACTGTTTTTACTGTATTTTAATGTTGCTGTTTTACCTGCTTTTAACTATTTATACTGTTTCATCAGGGATGGATTGTTTTTACTGTTATTATGTGTGAAATGTTTTAAGTTTCATGTGCGATGCTCCGGTATTCCCTGGGAAACGTCTTCTCATTTTGTACTGTACAACTGTTGCTTGCAAGATGACAATAATGGTTGATTGATTGATTGATTGATTGAGTGATTGATTGATTGATTGATTGATTGATTGATTGATTGATTGATTGATTGATTGATTGATTGAGTGATTCGAATATCAAATAGGTACAAACGTATTATAGGCAAAATGATTATAAGAATTGAAAAAAAGTTTATTTGCATTAAATTTATCACAAAAAATCATTTTGTCTGACAATCCATTCCATGATTTGTACATCAAATGTTTCTTCTTCCACCCTCTGTCCTCCTCCATCAGCATGTGTTGTGTTGGGACCCCGATTCAGATTGATTGTGGTAGGCAGGGAAGAAAGCTGGAGCAGTACAAGGCCTGGTGAGTTGTACAAGGCCTGGTCGACTGGGTGGTGGGAGGGGGGCAGTGTAGGAGGAGGGGGGCAGTGTAGGGGTTGGGGTTGAGATGCGATTTTTTCCCATATCGTATCTCTGTCCACAATGCGGCCTAACATCATGGAACTGGCAGCCTCTTGATGGGGATCAACTTTGGGAGCTCCAACCGCTGGAGCCTGCAGACTTAACATTGTGGAACTCGCGGACCCTTTGCCAGGGATTGACCTCGGGAGCTCCAACATCGTGGAGCTCTCGGTCCCTGGTTAGGGACCGACTTCCAGAGCTTCAAGCCGCAGGAGCTTGGACCATCGGCTGCGGGAGCTTCGATCTCCCCGACTGCGGACGGTTCGACAGCCCTGTCCGTGGGAGAATAAAGAGGAAAGAAGATTAGACTTTATTGCCTTTCATCACTGTGAGGAATGTAGAGGAGCCACTGTGGTGGATGTTTATGTTAACTTTTATGTAATTGTGTGTCTTGTTGCTTTTTTCTAGTATGACTGTATGGTAAATCACATTTCACGATACCTTTAATGGTACACGTGACAATAAAGGACCATGAACCATTGAACCACCTCCTCTGGCAGCTTGTTCCATACATCAACCACCCTTTGTGTGAAACGGTTACTCCTCAGATTCCTATTAAATTTTTCACCTTAAACCATTGTCCTCTGGTCCTTGATTCACCTACTCTGCACAAGTTTGTAGGTTAACTAACTTCTGTAAATTTCTCCAAGTGTGTCAGATAAGAAAGTCAGATCAATGGTCGGCATGGGCTCAGTGGGCCGAAGGGCCTGTTTCCACACTGTATCGCTCAACTAAACTAAAAATCAGTCTGTGTCTTAAATTTTCAAGTTTATTACATTAGGGACTCGCCTTTGTACTGAATCTGCATGCCATTTCACACTACCTTCCAGGCAATTGGATGTCAGTACAAAAGCATCGCTCAGCATCTTGTGGTGATATAATTAAACATGGCAGCTATTGCTGAGGGGAATATCTTGTTGAGTTTGCTGATGAATGCTGTCAGTAGCATTTTGGGGGACTTTGCCCACTTTCTGCTTTTATTTTATACAAATACAAATTAGATAAATATGCATGCTAAAAACAAATGGACTTTATAAAGCAGGCCTGAAATCAGGAGCAATGGTCTTTCAAGATTACTATCCTGATCAGGTCATGATTTAGTTTAAGATCTGGGTGTATTTAGAACACCAATAAAAGTCTAGAAGAACTAAAGTGATCCAAGTCAAATTAAAAACAAAATCATGAGATAATGGTTGAATTGAATTGATTTTATTAGGGACAGTGCATATTAATAAACATTTGCATGTAATATGCAAGATTGTAGCCAGTAGCTAATTTCCATCTTTAGTCCCACACAAGATAAACACATCCCAAACAAGGTAAAAACAAAAGACAAAAACAAAAACAAAACAAACAATATGGTTTAGCCTGCAGTCATAACATAGAATAAATAACAAACACTCAACACAGTTTAAAGTCCCAAAGTCATTGTCTCTTCCCTCCTTGCTCTCCCTCTGCGCTGAGGCAATCCAAGCCTCCGATGTTGTGACCCCGCCGGGTGATGGTAGGTAAGTCCCGCGGCTGAATCCGAGCTCCGCAAACGGGCCGGTTCAAACTCCGCGGCCCGGGGCGGTCGAAGCTGCCGAAGCTGCCGTCCTCCAGTCCAGCGGACGCAGCTGTAGTTGCGGGAGCTCCGGAAAACAGAACTCGAGCTCCCGATGATGTCGTCCACTGGCCCACTGGCCCGCGGCCGAGCCTCCGAGGCTCCAAAGTCGGGTCGGAGGTTGTACCGCACCGCAACCACAGCCCCGAAGTCGGCCAGGCTCGCATTGGTAAGTCCTGGCTCTGCTCCACAGCCTCCACAGCCTCGAGGTCGGTCGCAGTTGGAGGCCGCCAGCTCCGCGATAGGCCTCAGCGCAGACGGACACGGAGACGGGGATACGGCAGGAAAAGTCGCATCCCCCGAAGGAAGAGCCAAAAAACACACCACACCCACCCCCCCCCCCCCCCCACACACACACAGCCAAACAAACCGAAACAAACCGCTAAAACAGGACAAAAGAAAACAAAAAACAGAAAAGACAAACGGACTGCAGGCGAGCCGCAGCTGCAAGGCACTGGAAACTGTTCTGAAATACTAATCTGTGTTCTTACACCTTCTTGAAAAAATACCAACAGCAGAAAACTATTCATAATGCCAGTTACATATATGCCCCCAAATAATATATTTCCACATTAAGTAACCAAATCATATCCACTAAGCTATTCCACCTATTTTAAGTCTATTTGAAATTTCCCATGGTATTTATTTTAAACATGAGAAGAGCTCTTTCCACAATCTCACAGTCAGAGTGGAAACAGGCCCTTCAACCCAACTTGCCCGCACCGGCCCAGCTAGTCTAGTTTGGTCCATAATCCTCCAAACCTGTCCTATCCATGCACCTGTCTAACAGTTTCTTAAATGTTGGGATAATCCCTGCCTCAACCACCTCCTCTGGCAGCTTGTTCCATACACCCACCACCCTTTGTGTGAAATAGTTAAGATCAGCCAACTACATGGACATATGCCATTTGTCATTATTGTTCTTTATGATGCACTGGTGTGTGTAACTAAATTGATGCATTCCCATCATCTCAGTACTGGCTATGTCTCAGACATATTCCATTTTTGGCAATGTATTTTGGTATGATCAGACATTCTGAAAATCTCTAAACAAATGCAAATATTTTTTCTTGAAATATAGTGTAAAACAAATGTTGGATAAATGCATTACACATTTATATTTACTCCCCCCTTTGTTACTAGAATAATCATTTCCATTACCAGATCTTGTGATTGTCCAAAATTAAACGGGTCAGAAGTATAAATGACTAGACTACGTGGGACCTGTTGGGTCCCAGTCACATGGGAGGCCTGGTCCCCCAACGCAACCCATCCCTCAACGCAATATTCCACCACTCACCCGTTCCCCCAACGCAACCCGTTCCCCCAACGCAATATTCCACCACTCACCCATTCCCCCAACGCAACATTCCACCACTCATCCATAGCCCCTAACTGTGCAGGCACGGCTCATATCCCCACATCCCCCAGCACTCCCTACCCCTCCTCTTCATGTGTGGGAGGGGAGGAAGGGAGGGAAGGGGGGTGTGGGGTGGGAGGGGAGGAGGGGAGTGGAGGTGTATGTGGGCAGGGGTGGTACGATGGAAGGTGTGGGGTGGGAGGGGGTGTGTGTGGAGGTGGGGGTTTGTGTGGGGGGGATGTGGGTGAGGGGGGAGGGAGGAGGGAGAGTGGGGGGTGTTGGATAGGGGGTATGTAGGGCGGATGTGGGCGAGGGGTGAGAGAGCTCAGAGAAAAGACAGGGGTTGTGGGGGAGAGGGTGGTATCACGGGGGAGGTGGGCAGGAGCCAGCGAGGGGAACAAGAGGGGAAGGGGCAGAAGCTGATGTTGCAATAGGGACTCACTGGTCGTTCTCCTCCGCCAGGGTCAGAATCTCCACTTTCTGTTTGACAACATCGGCAACATCTCTGACTCTGGGCTGGACTATGACTCTGACGCTCGGCTGGGACTCCGATGCTGGTCTGCCTCAAGTCAGGTCACCAACCCAATCTCTCTCCGGTTTGAGACGTCCGCCGGCCATCCCGAACCTCCCTCAGCTCCAGTAAAGATGCGATGGTGCAGGAAGAGGCGGACCGTCCCATGGAGTGACAGGGGAAGAGACCAATCCACATGGCACTGAACGGCAGGAGAGGAGATCGATCTGCGCACACGCAGTTTTTAAGATTTTGCAAACCTCGCTAACTTTTACATTAGACTACCGATCCGAACAAATCTTGATGCAATCGCAGCTTAGGCGAACGGTGAGTAAGCTGGCGAAAATTTGTAGCGCTAGCGCGTACCGTTTTTGCGCAAATAGACTGACCACGCAAACCAGAAGATAACATGAGCATAACTTTAGTGATGCATAGATGGATAGATTAATATAGATATAGATATAGATATAGATATAGATATAGATATAGATATAGATATAGATATAGATATAGATATAGATATAGATATCTATATAATTAAAAGTCTCATCTTGACCACTTCCTGTCTGTGTTGTATATTGATTTTAGAAAAAAACACTACCCTGTATCGCTGTGATTTTTGGCCATCTTACTCACAACCCTCATCCGCTGAGCAGGCCCGAGTATTTTTCTTATCGATGAAAAATAAAAAAGTTATGAGTTTAAAAAAGCTTGAGGTCAGCTGATTGGTCCTCTCACCTGTCAATCACTGCGATGAAGTTAACACCACTTCGGGGGGGGGGGGGGGGGGGGAAGGAGGGGACAGGACTATAAAACCCCAGATGTCTGTGTGTGTGTGAACGTATGTGTGCGTGTCTGAGTCTGTGTGTGTGTGAGTGTATGTATGTGAGTGTATGTGTGTGTGTTTGAGTATCTGTGTGTGAGTGTGTGTGTGTGTGTGTGTGAGAGTGTATGTGTGTGTGTGTGAGTGTATGTGTGTGTGTATGTGTATGTGTGTAAGTGTATGTGTGTGTGTGAGTGTGTGTGTGTGTGTCTGTGTGTGTGTGTGTGTGTGTGTGTGTGTGTGTGTGTATGTGTGTGGGTGTATGTGTGTGTGAGTGTATGTGTGTGTGTGTGTGTGTGTGTGTATATGTATGTGTGTGTGTGTGTGAGTGTATGTGTGTGTGAATATCTGTGTGGGTGTGTGTGTGTGTGTGAGTGTGTGAGTCTGTGTGTGTGTGTAAGTGTGTGAGCTTGTGTGTGAGTGAGTTTATGACTGAGTGTGAGCCTGTGTGTGTGTGTGAGTGTGTGAGTGAGTCTGTGTGTGTGAGCCTGTGTGTGTGAGTGTGTGAGTGTGTGTGTGTATATTGGAATTGGTGGAGAGGTGGAATATTGTGTTGGGGGACCAGCCCTCCCGTGTGAAGCTATATTAAATGGGCAAAACATACAACAGAGGCCCTGCATGCAGAATTTTGTTGGAAATAAATACGGAGAACAAAATTATCCGCATCGAAGGAAAAACACCAACAAACGCATGTAGGGCGGAATTAGGCAGATACACACTGATAATAAATATCCAGAAACCAGCACTATATCACTTTGGATTCACCTTAAATCTAGCCCCCCAGATACCCTCCAGTTTATAGCCGTTCAAACCCAAGAGGAGAACCCAGAAAAATATTATTGTTGATATGATTGCACTGAATTAGTACTGTTGATAATGTTGATATTACTATTAATACTGTTAACATTGCTATTATTAATATAGTTATTATTACTATGTGGCAGTATGAGTCTGCCTTACCATGGCATACAAAACTGTACCTAACATTCCCCAATTATAGAAAAAACTAATGTTTTCGCACCTGTACCACAAAATAGGTTTTATTTAAATTTAAAAAAAGAAAAGAATATAAATACAAAATAAATGAGTTCATTCCATATAGGCTGCTGGAATATCCAGGGTCTCGAGATGAAGACTGGGAACCCTGAGTTCCTAAAGTCTATAGAAGACACTGATATAATGATATTAACAGAAACATGGTACCGAAAGGATACGTTCATTCACTGTCCCTCAGGGTACCATGAAGTCATGGTGCCCTCAGTAAAAACTACTGATATACATAAGGGCAGAACATCCGGGGGGGGTCTTGGTGTGGTACAAAGAAGAACTAGACAGTCACATTACATCAATAAAACAAGGGAAATCACATATATGGTTGAAACTAGATTTAAAAATTGGAATAATTGGAAAAGATATATATCTATGTGCCGCCTACATACCCCCTATAGAATCGCCATATATTGAAGAGGATATATTTGAAACTCTCCACATGGAAATCAATCATTTCCAGGCCCAGGGAAATGTGCTAATATGTGGAGACCTGAATGCAAGGACCTGATGTGAACCCGATTCCATAGACCCACAGGGCAACAACCATGTGTTTGGTCAAACCCCCTTGTATGTCACACCAAATATTAACCCAAACAACCTTGACTCCATAAATCAAAACCAATTTTGGGATATGTGGAATAACCTGAGCACAACAAAACTACAAACATTACCAATTCAA